>NC_052320.1:38606070-38818570 GCF_016432855.1 Salvelinus namaycush | reverse complement strand
CAATTTAAATAAATTGACTGGGAATACAGATATGCATCACAGGTCACAGATACCTTAAATGAATGGTAGGGGTATCAGAAAACCAGTCAGTATCTACTGTGACCACCAGTGCAGCGCGACACATTTCCTTCGCATAAAGTTGATCAGGCTGTTGATTGTAGCCTGTGGAACGTTGTCCCACTCCTTTTCAATAGGTGTGCGAAGTGGCTGGATATACATACATGTCGATCCAGAGCATCCCAAACATGCTCAATGGGTGACGTCTGGGAAGTATGCAGGCCATGGAATAACTGGGACATTTTCAGTTTCCAGGAATTGTGTACAGATCATTGTGACATGGGGCAGTGCATTATCATCCTGAAACAGGAGGTGATAGCTGCGGAGGAATGGCACGACAATGGGCCTCAGGATCTCGTCACGGTATATCTTTGCATTCAAATTGCTATCGGCGAAATGCAATTGTGTTCATTGTCCCCAGCTTACCTTGCCCTGAGATTGTCTACTTTATTGTCCAGGGACTGAACATTAGCAAGTAATATACCCAGAAGCGGTAGATGGTGTGCAGTCCTCCTGAGTCGGACTAAATGTCCACTCCAAATAGCTCTTCTCTGCAGGAGGCATCTTGGAGCAGCCTCTTGGATAAGTTGAATCACCTTGGGGGGTACGAACAAAGGATCCAATTCAGAAAAGTTGTATTCCTGGTTGAAATGCTGGTGAGTTACAACCGCTCTTATATCCAAAAGTCCATCCCTGCTGTGTGCAATAATGCAAACAACAAAAAATACTGTAAAGTTGCTTAGTAGCCAGAAACAGAGTGGCTATGTCTATCGGCACCCTTTTTATTAAGGTAGATGGGTAAAAAGAAAATCATCAGACATTGAATATCCCATTGAGCACGGTGAAGTTATTAATTACACTTTGGATGGTGTCACTACAATGATACTGGGGAGTTAAGGACTGGGGTGTCTTTCAGGATAAAAATGGACCTAATGGAACTAAGCACAGCCAAAATCATAGAGGAAAACCTGGTTCCGTCTGCTTTCCATCTGTAATGTCTGCTTCCAACTCACACTCTCAAACACGTAGATCGCCTGAACGCAGCTCACTCTCCAGCCCACTTTCCAGCTCACACTCTCAAAAACCTAGATCCCCTGAACGCAGCTCACTCTCCAGATCCCAATCAACTGAATTCTGATCACCTGTTCACACACCTGTCTGTCATTATCACTAACTATTTAGTTCAGTTCTTTGCACCCCATCATTGTGAGGTATTGCTTGTTTTGTAACACATGGCTAGTTGTAGTGATGGGTTGCCTGTAATGCGATCCTCCTGTGTATGATAGTTTTGGCCTGCCTCACTAACGACGCCTATTCCCTGCCTGTAATTTAGCCTATTGGATTTCCTGTTATCAACCTATTGCCTGATCTCCTGGATGACGTTACTACCCTTTACCCTGCCTGTACTGTTGCCCTTTTGGACCCCCTGTGTATGACCTTCTGCCTGCCCCTGGACCCAACTACCTGCCTCCCCCTGTGGGCCTTTACAAATTAACACCTGCTGCTCCCTGCGCTTGAAACCAGCTCTCTGTCTCCCATCGTGTTCATTACACCACCATGCACTGGGCGATGAATTCACCTTTCAGCAGGACAATAACCTAAAACACAAGGCCAAATCTACACTGCAGTTGTTTACCAAGAATATAATGAATGTTCTGGAGCGGCCGAGTTAAATTTTTTACTTAAATCTACTTGAAAATATATGGCAAGACCTATAAAAGGTTGTCTAGCAATGATCAACAACAAATTTGACAGAGCTTGAAGAATTTGGAAAAGAATAATGGGCAAATGTTCCACAAACCAGGTGTGGAAAAATCTAAGAGACTTACCCAGAAAGACTCACAGCTGTAATCACTGCCAAAGGTGCTTCTGCAAAGTATTGACTCAGTGGTGTGAATGCTTATGTAAATGAGACATTTCTGTATCTCATTTTCAATAAATTTGCAAAAATTTCAAAAAATTGTAGCAAACACACGCGCACACACGCAGGCACACACACCCATGCAAGCAGGCACATGCACACACACAAGCAAAATAGCCACCACTCCCCACCACACTTGTCTGACAGCCTGGCCATTAAGGCCCAATATGGTGAGTCACTGTATAATGACACAGCAGCTCATCATCTCACTGGCTGTTGATGGATCGCCTGTCATTCTGTTTGTTTGCCTTTATGTGTGTGTGTGCGAGATTGCGAGCGTGCTTGTGTGTTTGTGCTTGCTTCCAGTGTTGCATGTGTACATGATTAGTGCAATGACTGTGGTGATGATGATGAAGATGATGGTTATTGTTGTTGCTCCCAGAAATGCTGATGACTGCTCAAATCTCCCTTCACATATTCTTTGTCCGGGGTAATCTTAAAATACATATATATTTACGTAACAATTTCTATTGAGTGGAGCCCTCACAACCGTTTTTCAGGGTTAACCTAAGTTATGTTGAACATAATGTGTCCCTGAAAACCGTAAATATCACCTTTCTGCTGAACCCACGGAGAGTGCACTTCCAGAGACCTAGAGACGCACCTGAATCAATCCAATACAGCATGTCTGACAATGTCAGCATCTCTCGCTCTCTCTTTGTGTGTATCTCTCTATCTATCTATCCCATTCTACCTCAGTTTCCCTTCCTCTCTTTCTCTCTCTCCATCAAAAGAACACACACACACACACACAAAACCACACACACACACACTTTATTTCTGAATCTAATATCCAATGTCAAGTCTGAGTCTGAATAAGTCTGAAGCTGCGGGGGCAGAGAGAGAGATAGAGGTGGAGGGAGGGTGAGAGAGAGAGAGAGAGGAATAATAGAGAACTGAGAACGCCTGCTGCTGCTGTTGAGTTCAGTGGGTTTACTAGAAGAGAGCAGTGAGTGGAGAGAGAGGATGAGAGAGATGGGCATTCAGAACTGAAAACCCAGCGGGAAAGACCTGGTGCGTGACTTACATACACATGCTCACACACACACACACACACACACACACACAGACACACACACCCTCGCATGCATACAGTACACTCATACACCATTTCATATTCAAACACACAAATGTACACACAGTGCCTTCAGGAAGCATTCACCCCCCTTGACTTTTTCCACATTTTATTGTGTTACAGCCTGAATAAAAAATGTATTCAATTGAGATTTTGTGTCACCGGCCTACACACAATACCCCATAACGTCAAAGTGGAATTATGTTGATAGAATAAACGACAGCCTAAATAAGTTCAGGAGTAAAAATGTGCTTAACAAGTCACATAATAAATTGCATGGACGCAATCAGTGTGCAATAATAGTGTTGAATGTTATTTTTGAATGACTACCTCATCTCTGTAACACACACATACAATTATCTGTAAGGTCCCTCAGAGCATTGAAATTTAAACACAGATTGCAACCACAAAGACCAAGGAGGTTTTCCAAAGCTTCGCAAAGAAGGGAACCTATTGGTAGATGACAAAAAAAAGGTAGACATTCAACAACATTGTAGTTACTCCACAATACTAACCTAAATAACAGAGTGAAAAGAAGGAATCTTTTTCAAAACATGCATCCTGTTTGCAATAAGTATAACATCTGAAGTATAAAATTTGACAAAAATATGTACTTTCTGTCCTGAATTCAAAGTGTTATGTTTGGGGCAAATCCACCACAACACATTATTGAGTACCACTCTTCGTTTTTTCAAGCATGGTGGTGGCTGGATCATGTTATGGGTATGCTTGACATCGGCAAGGACTAGGGAGTTATTTAGGATAAAAAAAAACATGTTTTAACTTTGTGATCATAAGAATATTGCGTGTAATTGGGTGAGATTTTTTTTTAAATGTAATCACTTTTGATTTCATGCTGTAACACAACAAAATGTGGAATAAGTCAAGGGGTATGAATACATTCTGTCATTCTGAAGGTACTGTACATGCATGCAGTCTTACACTGTACACATGCACCTACACTACCGGTCAAAAGTTTTAGAACACCTACTCATTCAAGAGTTTTTATTTATTTGGACTATTTTCTACATTGTAGAATAATAGTGAAGACATCAAACCTATGAAATAACACATATGGAATCATGTAGTAACCAAAAAAGTGTTAAACAAATCAAAATATATTTTATATATTTAAATAGCCACCCTTTGCCTTGATGACAACTTTGCACACCCTTGGCATTCTCTCAACCATCTTCACCTGGAATGCTTTTCCAACCGCCTTGAAGGAGTTCCCACATATGCTGAGCATTTGTTGGCTGCTTTTCCTTCACTCTGCGGTCCGACTCATCCCAAACCATCTCAATTTGGTTGAGGTCGGGGGATTGTGGAGGCCAGTTCATCTGATGCAGCACTTCATCACTCTCCTTCTTGGTAAAATAGCCCTTAGACAGCCTGAAGGTGTGTTGGGTCATTATCCTGTTGAAAAACAAATGATAGTCCCACTCAGCCCAAACCAGATGGGATGGCGTATCGCTGCAGAATGCTGTGGTAGCCATGCTGGTTAAGTGTGCCTTGAATTCTAAATAAATCACAGACAGTGTCACCAGCAAAGCACCCCCCACACCATCACACCTCCTCCTCCATGCTTCACGGTGGGAAATACACATGAGGAGATCATCTGTTCACCCACAATGCGTCTCACAAAGACAACCAAAAATCTCAATTTTGGACTCCAGTCTCATGTCCATTGCTCGTGTTTCTTGGCCCAAGCATGTATCTTCTTCTTATTGGTGTCCTTTAGTAGTGGTTGCTTTGCAGCAATTTGACCATGAAGGCCTGATTCACACAGTCTCCTCTGAACAGTTGATGTTGAGATGTGTATGTTACTTGAACTCTGTTGAGCATTTATTCGGGCTGCAATTTCTGAGGCTGGTAACTCTAATGAACGTATCCTCTGCAGCAGAGGAAACTCTGGGTCTTACATTCCTGTGGCGGTCCTCATGAGAACCAGTTTCATCATAGTGCTTGATGGTTTTTGCAACTGCACTTGAAGAAACATTCAAAGTTCTTGAAATTTTACGAATTGATTGACCTTCATGTCTTAAAGTAATGTTGGATTGTCATTTCTCTTTGCTTATTTGAGTTGTTCTTGCCATAATATGGACTTTTACCAAATAGGACTATCTTCTGTATACCACCCCTACCATGTCACAATACAACTGATTGGCTCAAACGCATTAAGAAGGAAAGAAATTCCACAAATTACCTTTTAACAAGGCACACCTGTTAATTGAAATGCATTCCAGGTGACTACCTCATGAAGCTGGTTGAGCGAATGCCAAGAGTGTGCAAAGCTGTCATCAAGGCAAAGGGTGGCCACTTGAAGAATCTCAAATATAAAATACATTTTGATTTGTTTAACACTTTTTTGGTTACAACATGATTCCATATGTGTTATTTCATAGTTTTGATGTCTTCACTATTATTCTACAATGTAGAAAATAGTCAAAAATAATGAAAAACCCTTGAATGAGTAAGTGTTCTGAAACTTTTGACTGGTGGTGTATGTAAGTACATACAAAGACATAAAGTACACATACTGTACACACATTAACAAATTCAGTGTGTGAATACTGTGTTCCAATTCTTCTTGTACTTTCTTCAGACATGATACAACTTCTTTTCTGTCTGAAAGATCAGAACGCATTACAACATTTCCCTCTTTAATCATATACGATTATTAGCAAAGAATAATCATACAGAAATCTACAATTCTACACAATAAGAATCATCCAATTGTTATGCCTTCCATTGACAATTTGAAAATGTTTTTTGGCAAATATGTTTTCCTACTGCATTTCTTCTACTACAATGGGTGCTTTGACTCCATACCACTACTGTTTATCACAATTTTCAAGGACTAATTTCACTCACTGCGCTCATTGTGAATAATTGTGACTCAGAATGCCCTATAATTTCACTGAATTAAACCCTCACACACATGGGAGAGATATAGTGAGACAACGAGAAAGTACGAGGCAGGGTGAGAACGAGAGACAGAGACAAACCTAGGCCGCTGTAAGTTGTGTGTGTTTGTGACTGATATCTTCCACAGAAGAATATGAAGGTCGTTCGACTCTGCCCTGTTCGACAGGCAGAGTCAAACTGATTACTGTTAGTCAGCCGGCCTCAACAGCTTGCACTCTCTCAATGACTCACCAACCCTCATTTAGACACAGAACACTGCCCACCTTGCCAAATATCACCATCCCCGTCACAACACCTAGTTAACAGAGAAAACCTAACCAGGGCCCTTAAAAATAAAGCTCGTCAGAGTAGCAGAGCTGATTTAGGATCAGTGTGGCCTTTTAGATCACATGGACAGGGGTGACCTGATCCTAGATCAGCACTACTACTCTGAGATGCATGATACATACTGCCCCAGATCTCATACGACCACAGTGCCTTAGATACATACGGCCACAATGCCTTATGTCACAACCCTACAGATATATATTAGAAAACACTTTAGACCTGAACACAGGTCCATCACACCTAACACAGTGGTCTCACCAGATCACACTAGCCACGACAGAGAAGATTGTGATCACACAGAAGACCAGATCGTCACAGAAGTGCACAGACAGACAAAAATCGGACTTGCTTTGGTTTATTTGACGGCAGACTAAGCTAAGGCTTTCCTTCCATTTTCAAATGGATGTTCAACCAGTTTCAAATGACGTGACAGGCTTTACTTACTTACTGACAGGTGGTCTTTAGTCAACACATAAAAGGACAAGGAATACCTCTCTCTGCATTTTTCTCTCTCACTTCTTTCTCACTCCCACGGTAGGCAAGGTGAGGAATGTGCAGTGTCTTTTCACCATTCAGCAAGCACAATTCTTTCGACCTTCCAGCAACACAACAGTTAATTAGCACCTTCCACAGAGCTGTAAGAGTCCTCTATAGAAACAAAGACAGCTAGGGCTGCTCTCACCTCACAGTCCTCACAGACCTAGCAGACAGAAATGAACAGATGTCTGTTACCATGGTAACATAAAAAAACATTTTCTTTTAAAGAGAAAGAGAAAAAATATATATACAGTACCAGTCAAAAGTTTGTACACACCTACTCATTCAAAGGTTTTTCTTTATTTTTTATTTTTTATACATAGAATAATAGTGAAGACATCAAAACTATCAAATAACACATGGAATCATGTAATAACCAAAAAAGTGTTGAACAAATCTAAATATATTTTAGATTCTTCAAAGTAGCTACCCTTTGCCTTGATGACAGCTTGCACACTCTTGGCATTCTCTAAACCAGCTCCATGAAGAATGGTTTTCCAACAGTCTTGAAGGAGTTCACACATATGCTGAGCACTTGTTGGCTGCTTTTCCTTCACTCTGCGGTCCCACTCATCCCAGTTGAGGTCAGGTGATTGTGGAGTTCAGGTCATCTGATGCAGCACTCCATCACTCTCCTTGGTCGAAAAGCCCTTACACAGCCTGGAAGTGTGTTTTGGGTCAGTGTACTGTTGAAAAACAAATGATAATCCCAGTAAGCGCAAACCAGATGGGATGGCGTATCGCTGCAGAATGCTGTGGTAGCCATGCTGGTTAAGTGTGCCTTGAATTCTAAATAAATCACGGACAGTGTCACCAGCAAAGCACCCCCACACCATCACACCTCCTCCTCCATGCTTCACGGTGGGAACCACACTTTCGGAGATCATCCGTTCACCTGTTCTGCGTCTCACAAAGACATGGCAGTTGGAACCAAAAATCTCAAATTTGGACTCATCAGACCGGCAGCGTAGCCTAGTGGTTAGAGCGTTGGGCTAGTAACCGAAAGGTTGCAAGATCGAATCCCCGAGCTGACAAGGTAAAAATCTGTTGTTCTGCCCCTGAACAAGGCAGTTAACCCACTGTTCCTAGGCCATCATTGAAAATAAGAGTTTGTTCTTAACTGACTTGCCTAGTAAAAAAAAGGTAAAAAATAAATAAAGACCAAAGGACAGATTTATACCAGTCTAATGTCCATTGCTTGTGTTTCATTGCCCATGCAAGTTTCTTATTATTATTGGTGTCTTTTAATAGTGGTTTCTTTGCAGCAATTCAACCATGAAGGCCTGATTTACAGAGTGTCCTCTGAACAGTTGATGTTGAGATGTGTCTGTTACTTGAACTCCGGTAACTCTTGAACCCAGGTAACCCTGGGTCTTCCTTTCCTGTGGTGGTCCTCATAAGAGACAGTTTCATCATAACACGTGATGGTTTTGCATTTCTCTTTACTTTTTTGAGCTATTCTTGCCATAATATGGTCTTGGTCTTTTACCAAATAGAGCTATCTTCTAAATACCACCCCTACCTTGTCACAACACAACTGATTGGCTCATTAAGAAGGAAAGAAATTCCACAAATTAACTTTTAACAAGGCACACCTGTTAATTGAAATGCATTCCAGGTGACTACTTCATGAAGCTGGTTGAGAGAATACCAAGAGTGTACAAAGCTGTCAACAAGGCAAAGGGTGGCTACTTTGAAGAATCTCAAATATAAAACACATTTTGATTTGTTTAACACTTTTTTTTGGTTACTACATGATTCCACATGTCTTATTTCATAGTTTTGATGGCTTCCCATATTATTCTACAATGTAGAAAATAGTCCAAATAAAGAAAATCCCCTGAATGAGTAAGTGTGTCCAAACTTTTGACTGGCAATGTATATTGACTCTCAAAAGTCATGCAATAAACAGAACTTCTGCAGTACTTGGAAAAACAGCTGTCAGCAGACTTGTGTTGTCTGATGTATTACTGAAGTCTAGTGAATTTATGTAGTGGTAGGAAGCCTAACGGTTAAGATCATAACCCGCTGGTTCGAATCCCAGGGTCGATTAGGTGAAAAATCTGTTGATATGCCCTTGAGCAAGCCACTTAAGTCTAATTGCGCCTATAAGTTACTCTGGATAAGAGAGTCTGCTAAATGACTAAAATGTGTGTGTTTACCACAACATGACTCACAAGCCACATCTGAGATTATGTTGCAGTACATTGAGACAACTCCACAGTTTCATACAGGAAGCCAGCACTGATAGAGCTCAACAAGCACACACACACAATAGTGTGGGGAGGATGCATTTTGATTCTGATCGTGGTGCAGTAAAAAAAAATATATATATATATATATATATTATTTTGAACATTTTTCAAATTGTATCAATTTATTAACACTTAGAAAGTAATACCGGTTGATCTTCTATTCTCAGGAATGGGTTTTTGTTTGTGAATAGCAGGTAGCTTAGCGCTTAAGAGCATAACCAAAAGGTTGCTGGATCGAATCCCAGAGTAAACTAGGTGAAAAATTGGCGATGTGCCCTTGAGCAAGGCACTTAACCCTAATTGCTCCTGTAAGTCGATCTGGATAAGAGCGTCTGCTAAATGACTCAAATGTAAATGTAGAAATGTTCCTGATGTGTAATACAAAATGTCCGCCACTAGGTGCCAATATACACCAGCAAACACAGCCAAAAGCTAAGGCAATCTGTAAGGTTTTAAACTGAGTACAAGGATTCCATTAGTGTCAATGTGACATTATTGTTGCTGGTACAGTCTCTGTGTACCACAACTGCAAACTGACTGGTTCCTTTTCTGATGCCATTGTAATGTAAACCAGTTTAATTCAGTGTTGACCAATCTGTCATCTCCTTAGCTTATAACGCTACAGTATTGCTGTAACTCTCCTTGTGACTCTTTCTAATCTTGTAATGGCTCTAGTTAATCATGGTGTGGACCTGTCTTGGTAGGACTCCCTCTGGTGATTTCTCAGTTCCACCAGCTTAATCTGTGGCTGTTGTAAAGGAGATTATTACATCTGATTAAAAACACTCTATCACCCACTGTCTCCTGCATTTCAGTTTGCCACTGTCGTTTCCCCCTCGCTCCTGATTCTCTATCGCTTCATCTCGTCTTCCCCCGTGTCATTATCCCTCCCCCTCTTTTCACTCTCTTCCCTTCCTTCCCTTACTGTCCTTGTCTTATCAGACATACAGCATGTTATCCCAGTAGAAGGTACTAGGCAGCTGGGAGAATACAACCCTCAGAACAGACATCACAGTAGAGATGGATCATCAACCCACCGGGATGAGACTGTGTCATACATCATAGCCCTATTCCCCGTATAATTAGGGTTGTACCCAGTGCGCTACACCGCGAGAGGAAGTTTTAAGTGTTAGCGTTTCGCTGTAGAGCTGCCTCGTAATTTCCAGCTGCACATGTGCGATGTAATTGGCTGTTAGTAGCCCCTTATTACGGTGAGAGGAGTGAGGCCCTGTCAGAACCCTGTCAGGCTCAACGTATTATCAACTCCCCAAGTGACCGTGTGTGTGTGTGTGTGTGTGTGTGTGTGTGTGTGTGTGTGTGTGTGTGTGTGTGTGTGTGTGTGTGTGTGTGTGTGTGTGTGTGTGTGTGTGTGTGTGTGTGTGTGTGTGTGTGTGTGTGTTTGTGCAACTCTTTATTTCAATTGTCTAAGGTGCAGCAGTCAAACTCACAATTACCATCCAATGGAGCAGGCCACTTACAGTAAGAAACATGCTGTTGTAAAAGACATATATTGGATATTATGCACAGCATTGGACCCTGACATCATGCCCACTTCTGCTTTGCGCTGAGCCTGGTGCTCAAGATCCACTTCAAAATCTGACGTCCGTCCAGGTACCCAGGACGTTGGGAAATGCCTTCAAATCCGGCCACTAAATGCAACGGTGAGCGCTATTACCATCAAGTAGGCTTGGGTTTTGCTAGGGCGTTGTGGACAGTGGTGTCGGACGGGCGTAAGCCGCAAGCTCTGGCTCCGAGGGTCGCGTGATCAATCCCAATGATAGTACGGCTGTGACGAAACCAGTATCCCAATGTTTTTACCATGTCAAAAATGAAAACACGACCAAACTCTTTGGCCCTTTACAAACCTGCTGTATGTAAAATATTGTGTGATATAGCTTGAAAAATAAATGTGACTCTGGATGACAACAGAATGATGTTTGTTTCAAACATGAGGGCCATTTTTCTAAAGAAGTTAAATCCTCTTTGTGTTTTGTTGCTAAATATACTGTAGGAAACAATGTCAGCCGCAAACTGCACCGAGTCCCTGTACGCCAAAAGGCGACATGAATGACGTATATTTCTGGAGGAATGGGCGATGTGCAGAGGTGCAGAATGTATTGGGTTAGAAGGTCAGAGCTGGTGACTGCTGAGTTCTGCCCATCCAGTCCTGTCCTGTCATTCTCTGTCAGATCAGGGGGGGAAATGCTCTCGCTGCAGTACCTCGCTTATCAATCAAAGTACATGAACAGAAGTGTAAACCAAATATGAGGATAATATAAAGCAATTCTTGGTAGAAAGTGTCTTTTTGGTTTTTACAATAGGAAAGCATTTTTTAGTTCCATTTCAATTTTCCTTCACTACCATATTTTCCTTATCTTTACTTTGTTAGATACACAACCTTCAATTTTTTCCCACATTGTCTCTCAGAAACGTACAGACTTTTCTCACACACACAAACCCTGGAACATTCCTCCATATTACGTAAAAAGCACTGCTCAACCTTATCCAATCCACACTGCCTTAACCCACAGTCTCCCTCTGTCACTAAGCTGCAGCTCTGCACCGCTCTGCACTACCCTATCAGGCCTGAGAGAGAGAGAGAGAGAGAGAGAGAGAGAGAGAGAGAGAGAGAGAGAGAGAGAGAGAGAGGTGTCTTTGTGCTGTACTGTATGATGAGTGGGACCCAAGGTAAAGAGCTGCATAAAATACAATACATGTGCATGTAGACACAGGAGAAAAACCCTTAACATTTGACAGGAATGGAACTTTGACAGGAATGGACACACACACACTCTCTCTCTCTCTCACATACACACACCTACACACACAAGGTAGACGTTCTACATCACTGCACCCCACTCAATTGGACCATGTCCACGTCCTCATCTGGATCGACCAACCACAACAGGCGTCTGTCATGTGAGTAACTCAATCTGTGTTGCCATTCTATACCAGTTCTGAAAGTAATTGAAAATAGTAGTAGGTATGCCTAATAAACTAAACGTCCTCTCATTGTCAACTGTGTTAATTTTCAGCAAACTTAACATGTGTAAATATTTGTATGAACATTACAAGATTCAACAACTGAGACATAAACTGAACAAGTTCCACAGACATGTGACTAACAGAAATGGAATAATGTGTCCCTAAACAAAGGGGGAGTCAAAATCTGAATTATATCTGAATACTTCCTTCGAACATATTTGAAATTAATTGAGATATTTGAAATGGTATTTGAACACAGGTCTGGTAACCTCCACACATAGAAAGGGGTTAACACTGTTACACAATTCTTTCACTAAGCCGGGAAGGACTGCCTAACAAATTCAAGTTAGACACTCTAGCGCGTACAGTTGAAGTCAGAAGTTTACATACACCTTAGACAAAAATATTTAATCTCAGTTTTTCACAATTCCTGACATTTAATCCAAGTAAAGATTCCCTGTTTTAGGTGTTAGGATCACCACTTCATTTTAAGAATGTGAAATGTCAGAATAATAGTAGAGAGAATATTTTTTTTCAGCTTTTATTTCTTTCATCACATTCCCAGGGGGTCAGAAGTTTACATACACTCAATTAGTATTTGGTAGCACTGCCTTCAAATTGTTTAACTTGGGTCAAACGTTTCGGGTAGCCTTCACAAGCTTCCCACAATAAGTTGGGTGAATTTTGTCCCATTCCTCCTGACAGAGCTGGTGTTACGGAGTCAGGTTTGTAGGCCTCCTTGCTTGCACACGCTTTTTCAGATCTGCCCACAAATTTTCTATAGGATTGAAGTCAGGGCTTTGTGATGGCCACTCCAATACCTTGACTTTGGAAGTATGCTTGGGGTCATTGTCCATTTGGAAGACCCATTTGCGACCAAGCTTTAACTTCCTGACTGATGTCTTGAGATGTTGCTTCAATATATCTACATAATTTCCCTGCCTCATGATGCCATCTATCTTGTAAAGTGCACTAGTCCCTCCTGCAGCAAAGCACCCCCACAACATGATGCTGCCACCCCCGTGCTTCACGGTTGGGATGGTGTTCTTCGGCTTGCAAGCGTCGCTTTTTCCTCCAAACATAACGATGGTCATTATGGCCAAAAAGTACAATCTTTGTCCCCATGTGCAGTTGCTGAGCGGCCTTTCAGGTTATGTCGATATAGGACTCGTTTTACTGTGGATATCGAAACTTTTATACCTGTTTCCACCAGCAACTTCGCAAGGTCTGTTGTTCTGGGATTGATTTGCACTTTTCGCACCAAAGTACGTTCATCTCTAAGAGAGACAGAACGTCTCCTTCCTGAGCGGAATGACGGCTGAGTGGCCCCATGGTGTTAATACTTGCGTACTATTGTTTGTACAGATGAACATGGTACCTTCGGGCGTTTGGAAATTGCTCCCAATGAACCAGACTTGTGGAGGTCTACAATGACGTCAAGCAAAGAGGCACTGAGTTTATAGGTAGGCCTTGAAATACATCCACAGGTACACCTCCAATTGACTCAAATGATGTCAATTAGCCTATCAGAAGCTTCTAAAGCCATAACATAATTTTCTGGAATTTTCCAAGCTGTTTAAAGGCACAGTAAACTTAGTGTATGTAAACTTCTGACGCACTGGAATTGTGATACAGTGCATTATAAGTGAAATAATCTGTCTGTAAACAATTGTTGGAAAAATGACTTGTGTCATGCACAGAGTAGATATCCTAACCTACTTGCCAAAACTATAGTTTGTTAACAATTAATTTGCGGAATGGTTGAAAAACAAGTTTTAATGACTCCAACCTAAGAGTATGTAAACTTCGGACTTCTGCTTTAGCTACCTTCATGTAAGCTATAGAAAAATATATCTGGTTTAGTCACAGGCTTAGCATGCTAACACTAATCTGGGAGGTTTTAAGTGTAGCCAAATGGGTTAAGCAAGCTTAGTCCTCTAAAAGAGTACTGTTTTTTCGCGTCATGAAGACAATATGCTACTGTTAGCTAGCAATATTCCTAAAATGTGTTTTTAATGTGTTTGTGTGTTGGGCGGAGGATAGCTATTTGTCTCCAAACCGTTTAATCTCTGGAGCTTTAGTATCTCTATGCTAAGTGTCTGTGAAGTTGATGGAGACAGAGTTAGTCATGCTCTAAATTGAATGAAATGGACAGCCGTGTGAAGGGCTGAAGCCTCAAACATGCATTTACCCCTCACTGAAGTGCTTTAACGGCTCTGGGAATGCAGGACTACAGGATAGGCCAACAGTTAGCGAGTTGACCTCCCTCTTCAGGTCCAGGGAGAATAGAGTCAGGCACAGGAATCTGTATTAAGCACTTCTCCTTGGAGATATGGAGGGATGAGAAAGATTGACATACGGTGCAAGAATTCAGACCCCTTGACTTTTTCCTTATTTTGTTACGTTACATCCTTATTCTAAAATGTAATTTAAACAAATCCTCATCAATATTAAACACAATACCCCATAATGACAAAGCAAAAACAGGTATTTTGACATTTTTGCAAATTTTGAAAAAAAAACTGAAATATCACATTTACATAAGTATTCAGACCCTTTACTTAGAACTTTGTTGAAACACCTTTGGCAGCGATTACAGCCTCGAGTCTTCTTGGGTATGACGCTACAAACTTGGCACAGATGTATTTGGGGAGTTTTTCCCATTCTTCTCTGCAGATCCTCTCAAGGTCTGTCAGGTTGGATGGGGAGCGTCACTGCAAAACTATTTTCAGGTCTCTCCAGAGATGTTCGATCAGGTTCAAGTCCGGGTTCTGGCTGGGCAACTGAAGGACATTCAGAGGCTTGTCCTGAAGCCACTCCTGCATTGTCTAGGCTGTGTGCTTAGGGTCGTTGTCCTGTTGGAAAGTGAACCTTCACCCCAGACTGAGGTCTTGAGCGCTCTGGAGCCGGTTTTCATCATGGATTTCTCTGTACATTGCTCCGTTCTTCTTTCCCTCGATCCTGACTAGTCTCCCAGTCCCTGGAGCTGAAAAATATCCCCATAGCATAATGCGTCCACCACCATGCTTCACCGTAGAGATGGTGCCAGGTTTCCTCCTGTCGTGACGCTTGGCATTCAGGCCAAAGAGTTAAATCTTGGTTTCATCAGACCAGAGAATTGTATTTCTCATGGTCTGAGAGTCTTTAGGTGCCTTTTGACAAACTCCAACAGGGCTGTCATGTGTCTTTTACTGAGGAGTGGCTTCCGTCTGGCAACTCTACCATAATGGCCTGATTGGTGGAGAGCCGCAGAGATGGTTGTCCTTCTGCAAGGTTCTCCCATCTCCACAGATGAACTCTGGAGCTCAGTCAGAGTGACCATCGGGTTGATTGCTCAGTTTGGTCGGGCGGCCAGCTCTAGGAAGAGTCTTGGTGGTTCCAAACTTCTTCCATTTAAGAATGACGGAGGCCACTGTGTTCTTGGGAACTTCAATGTTATGTGCTTTTTTTTTATTGGTACCCTTCCCTAGATGTGCCTCGACACAATCTCTAAGGACAATTCCTTCGACCTCATGTCTTGGTTTTTGCTCTGAGATGCATTGTTAACTGTGGGACCTCATATAGACAGGTGTGTGCCTTCCCAAATCATGACCAATCAATTGAATTTACCACAGGTAGGTGGACTCCAATCAAGTTGTAGAAACATCTCAAGGATGATCAATGGAAACAGGATACACCTGAGCTCAATTTTAAATAAGGTATTTCTGTTTACATTTGTATAAATGTGTAAACATTTCCAGAAACCTATTTTCACTTTGTCATTATGGGGTATTGTGTGTAGATTGATGAGTGGAAAAAAATATTTTATCCATTTTAGAATAAGGCTGTAACGTAACAAAATGTGGAAAAAGTGAAGCGGCCTGTATTCTTTCCGGATGCACTGTAGATGGACAGAGAGATTGGCTAGACGGAGGATGAATGACCGATCTCTTACAGTACCCTATGACCACTAAGATATGCCTAAAGGTCGTCTTCATAGCCTCATGATATACTGTATATGCAGTATGTCTAACATAACTTGTGGCGGGAGGTTGGTGTATTTAAAGTGCCCTAATGGTGATGGTGGTTGGGGGAAGGGCAGGTTCAGCCCTGCCCATTATCACTCTACTCCACTGTATGAGTGTTGTACTAATGATCTATTGTTTACTGACCCTACGCACACTCACTAGACTATATATACACACCCTATACACACTCACATACACTACATTGACCCTCCCACACACACACACACACACACACACACACACACACACACACACACACACACACACACACACACACACACACACACACACACACACACACACACACACACACACACACACACGCATACACAAACAAACACACATACACATTACACACACACACACACACACACACACACACAAACACACACACAAACACTTTAACGGTCATCATTTTCTGCTCCTACTTTCTGTTTTTTATTTCACTCTTATTATTATCTATCCTGATGCTTTATCACTTTATTCTGCCTTCATGTACATATCTATTCCTCTTGTGTTACTATTTTATTTTTATTTGCATTATTATTTTCAAGCTCTGCATCACTGGGCAGGGCTCGTAAGCAAGTATTTTATGGTAAAGTCTACATCAGTTGATTTGACACAACTGTGTGAAGGAGTAGGTAGCAGCCTGTTGTGGTGCTGCAGTGAGCTCACACTAACAACTGATTTATCACTTGCCAGACTGCTGTGGCTGAGGGGAGACGGAGAGAGAGGGATTGGGTCTGTAAATAATGGCAGAAATATGTAGAGATGGTACAGCTAGAGACCGTAAAGAGGTGGGGGAGACTATCGCTGCATCCTCGGGGGAAGAGGAGTGGGTGTGAGCCGGCCATCAACTGTCAGAGTGATAGAGAATCTCTACACTCTCTATTTCTCTCACTCTCAAACAAACACACACGGACAAACACAAACACACACAGAGAGAGACACACACACATACATACGAAAAGGATGACGACGGATTCATTTTGCCACAAGGGAAGCCACATAAAAGACAATGTGTAACATATGGTTTGCTACTGCTTGGTCCTCACAAGATATGGTCAGAGAGACAAGCCCATTGAGCAGGGGAAGCCTACAGGTAGGCAGTGTAGAGCCAGAGTTAGAGTGGAGAGGAGGCAGACAGGTCTCACCACAAATGGATAACCATGGGGATGAGGGGTAATCATGTGGTCAGTCTCCCCTATTGGCCCCGGGCCTTTTAACCTGTACTTCCCCCCTCATCCCCCTCTCCTCTATCTCCTCCTCCTCTCTCCTCTACATGCTGGGGGAAATTCGTGGAGAGATTAATCTGCTACCCAGAGAGAAAGCGGCAGAAAGCTGATATACAAAGGGGATGGAGAAAAAAGCTAACGGGATAGAGAGGAATGACATCAGTCAAAAAGAGAGGGTGGAAACAGTTTGAGAAAATTGGATGCAGCTCTATGGGAAACTTATTTGTTTCATGGCCTGCAGAGTTTTGTGTAGCAATCCAAGTGTTTCATTGTGCAGAGCACTTAACCTGCAAGATTCATAAATCCAAACACTCACCTCCTGGTTTTCTATTGTATTCTATTCAGTTCTAGTTGGTTCTATTCTGGTTTTTTTCTCAGATAAATACTGTAGATTCTCTTCTGTGCTGAAATAATGATAAATATGTTCCACTGTAAAACTGTAAGTATAACTGTCACGTCTGCTCCCGCTTTTCCCTTCCCCTGGCGCTTGAGGGCGCCAGAATGCCTTGCATCACTCACTCCTGCCATCCATCACGTACACCTGCCTTTCCTCGTCACGCGCATCAGCGTTATTGGACTCACCTGGACTCTCTTATTACGTGTTCATTTTCTCCCCTATATGTGTCAGTTCCCCAGCTCTGTTCCCCGCTTCTGCATTGATTGTTTTTTGTTTGCTAACGCTGTTTATGTCTCGTTCCATGTCCGTTATTTATTAAATGTTACTCCCCGTACCTGCTTCGTCTCTCCAGCGTCATCCTTGTGATAGATCATGACAGAATGCAGAAGCCATCACACGAAGCATCGGGGAGTACTGGCGTTCTGGTTGGTATAGTGGCATCGGCTCTGGGTCACCACCGATGGAACCGGGGGTGCCTAGCCTGCTCGTCGGGCTTCCACGCCCTAGCAGGCTCGAGAGGTTTCCTTGCCCCGGTTGGCTCGGATGGCGCCCATCCCACGTCGGGCCTCAGCTGGATCGTCAGTTCTTGTCTGCCCAGCCGGTCCAGGAGTTTGTTTGTTTGTTTTTTGTTTTGTCGGTGACGTCGGGGGTGGATTCTGCCGCCGATGGAACCGGGGGTGCCTAAGCCAGCCCGTCGAGCTTTCATGCCCTGGCTGGCTCGAGAGGTTTCATTGCCTCGGTTGGCTCGGTGGCTTCCCATCCCACGTCACACTCCACCGGATCATCGGGTTTCCTTAGCGGGATCGACAGGCGTCTTGACTCAGCCGGATCGTCAGGCTCCCATGCCTCAGCCGGCTCGCCAGGCTCTCACGCTCCTGCCGGTTCGTCGGGCTTCCACGCCTCAACCGGCTTGCCCAGCGCCCATGTCTCGGCCGGTTCGCCCAGGTGGGACGCCGGGTGGCGCCCCTAGAGGGGGGGTACTGTCACGTCTGCTCCCGCTTTTCCCTTCCCCTGGCGCTTGAGGGCGCCAGAATGCCTTGCATCACTCACTCCTGCCATCCATCACGTACACCTGCCTTTCCTCGTCACGCGCATCAGCGTTATTGGACTCACCTGGACTCTCTTATTACGTGTTCATTTTCTCCCCTATATGTGTCAGTTCCCCAGCTCTGTTCCCCGCTTCTGCATTGATTGTTTTTTGTTTGCTAACGCTGTTTGTCTCGTTCCATGTCCGTTATTTATTAAATGTTACTCCCCGTACCTGCTTCGTCTCTCCAGCGTCATCCTTGTGATAGATCATGACAATAACTAATTACTGACTTTCCAGCATTCTTTTGGTTGACCTCAATATACACAACGGCATTAAAATACATGACATCATATGCTTGCCTGAGTGCTATTGGGGTAAGCACTGAAACACAGCTCACAAAGCCCTTACAACGAATCGGTCAAATGACTAAAACATCAGGTATAATGCACAATAAGGCACAGACACTTGGGTTGAGTAAAGTCCCTTTAAAAAAACAAGCTAAAACCTAGAGCAGAAGGATTGTCTGTGTGCTATGTAAGGGACTGAGGGCTTTAAGGTAATTCTGTACCAGTATTGGGTGAGACAGGAAGGAGAGGATTGGAGGTGGCAGAGATCTTGTTATGGATCAAAAGTGTTGGGGAACGGCTAACTAATGTTAACTCTGCGGATGGCTTAAGTTCGACTAATGGCCTACTACTCTGGGCCCAGTTTCCCAAAAGCATCTTAAAGCTAAGATAGAACCTTCATCGGAACATCGTTAAATAGTAGATTAATAGTAATTACCAACTGACTCAGACCATTTTTAGAACAGCTAAAGATGTGGTTAGATCCTTTATTTCCTTTCACGTCACTTCATGCATTGACCATCTCTGCTGAACATACAATCAAGATGTCTATCCGTCTCAGATAACTTCAGAACAAAGTTAAATACAAACAAGCGAAGGATACAAATGTGCTTCAAATGTAAACAGAGATGATTGCATTTATATAAATACAGTGAAGGCTACATATATTGAAATCATATTGAAATCAAGTTCATGTTCAATCAAATGAGTTCTATTTTGCTATTTGTAGGCTACTGTCTGTAAACTCTGATATAGTGCATTATTATAGGGTAGACATTAGAATAAGGCACCTCAATATTTGCAGACATAGGTGATAATATCTCTCTGTCGTCAGTATTGTGGACTAATTCTAATGTTATTAAGGTAAGATTTGAATGGATCTTATCGGTATTGGCGTATGCTCCAAGGACATACTTAGTGAAGGTTAAATCTGTGGTGTTTCGGGAAAAGCATGTGACATCTTCGGCAATTATAGGAAAGATGCATCGTTATAAACAACTCGTAAGCTTTAGTTCCATTGTTATTGTGAAACCAGGCCCATGACTGTACAAAATAGTTGAGCTCTTTCTGTTAACTCAGAATGATGTTACAGTATGTCTCCAAAGTCATATCATGGGACAAGGAGAGCTTGACTTAGTCACAATAGCTTGTATGGAGTGGAGGCTAAGACAGAAAAGTGTCTGACATGTTGGGTTCACTGAACAGGGCTTTGTATGTGTTGCTCATACTGTGCATTGGTTGGCCAGTAGAGAGCAAGGGAGAAAGAGAGAGAGAGAGAGAGAGAGAGCTCTGCTATCAGACTGCTGATCTGCTGCTAGTGTTTTGCCATCAGAGCTAGAACTACCTTAAGAATGCTGGCCTTGCTGCTAGTGACATCATGATATGTTGCCATGGTCTTAGACCTTATAATCTTATGACTAGGCTCCTTTGTTTTGGTTAATCATGTCACATGGCCTTAATTTTAAGCCTTTTCCAGAGATGAGAATTGGATCAAGAATTAGACCAAGAATTAGACCAAATTAAATCAATTGTCTGAGGATGGTGCTGCACCATCTGATATAAAAGGGGGACAGTTTGATGAAAAAGCTTTAAATAAAGATTAACATCCAGGTCATGTAACCAAAACACAGGGCCCTATATGACCACTAATGTCATACACTTGTCGTGACATGACTATCATTCATGTGATGACTACTATTTATTGAATAATTACCTACTACGTTTAATAATTACTCAATTAAATTACTAACGTACAGTTAACTCATTAGGAATTTGGGGCACCACGGGTAAAGTCCTTTAACAAGTTACTATCTCATGACATAAACTCAAAAAATATTTAAATATCTCTTATGTCAATAACCGTCAATTATTGATTATTACCTCAGTCTCATTCTGAACGTCGCACAATTCGTGGATATCTGCACGAACCCTAACCTAAGTGATGAATCAGTGATACACAAATTGCCTTAATTATTTATTTACTAACTAAATCATCACACAGAATACGTAAACACACACAACATAGGTTATTGATCATAAAAACAGGTCCCTAGTGGACTAACAAAAGCATGACCGTTTGGTTACACAATGGAAGGGAGGGGTATGTAAGGAGATGGGGAGAGAAAGTGAGTCAACTTATCGTACATATATTTGGAAGCTACACTCATGGGAATATGAATAATATGCACATGAACGACCGCTCATTCGGAAAAGAAATGCAATGCACACTACCATTCAAAAGTTTGGGGTCACTTAGAAATGTCCTTGTTTTTGAAAGAATAGCACCTTGTTTGTCCATTAAAATAACATCAAATTGATCAGAAATACAGTTGTACAGTATTTCAGTTGTAGACATTGTTAATGTTGTAAATGACTATTGTAGCTGGAAACGGCTGATTTTAAATGGAATATCTACATAGGCGTACAGAGGCCCATTATCAGCAACCATCACTCCTGTGTTCCAATGGCATATTGTGTTAGCTATTCCAAGTTTATTATTAGAAAACCCTTTTGCAATTATGTTAGCACAGCTGAAAACTGTTGTTCCGATTAAAGAAGCAATACAACTGACCTTCTTTAGACTAGTTGAGTATCTGGAGCATCGGCATTTGTGGGTTCGATTGCAGGCTCAAAATGGCCAGAAACAAAGAACTTTCTTCCGAAACTCGTCAGTCTATTCTTGTTCTGAGAAATTAAGGCTGTTCCATGCGAGAAATTGCCAAGAAACTGAAGATCTCGTACAACGCTGTGTACTACTCCCTTCACAGAACAGCGGAAACAGGCACTAACCAGAATAGAAAGAGGAGTGGGAGGCCCCGGTGCACAACTGAGCAAGAGGACAAGTACATTAGAGTGTCTAGTTTGAGAAACAGACGCCTCACAAGTCCTCAACTGGCAGCTTCATTAAATAGTACCTGCAAACCACCAGTCTCAATGTCAACAGTAAAGCGGCGACTCCGGGATGCCGGCCTTCTAGGCAGAGTTGCAGAGAAAAAGCCATATCTCAGACTGGCAAATAAAAATAAAAGATTAAGATGGGTAAAAGAACACAGACACCGGACAGAGGAACTCTGCCTAGAAGGCCAGCATCCGGGAGTCACCGCTTCACTGTTGACGTTGAGACTGGTGGTTTGCAGGTACTATTTAATGAAGCTGCCATTTTTTTTTCTGAATGAGCGGTCGTTCATGTGCAAAGCATTCATATTCCTGTGAGGGTAGCTTCTAAATGTATGGACAATAAGTTGACTCTCTTTGTTTCCCCCTCTCCTTGCATCTTAGCTACCGAGTGGCACAGTGGTCTAATGCACTGCATCTCAGTTTAAGAGGTGTCACTACAGTCCCTGGTTCAACATCAGGCTGTATCACATCCGGCTGTGATGTAAAAATGTATCGTCTTTTTTTATGATCTGCTAAGCCATTACAATTATAGCTTGCTATACTTATTTCCCCACTTACCATAATGATACCCAAGTTTCAATTATACTTACCACAACCAATGTTTGTTAACATACCATTAAAAAGCACCATGATGATTAAGTGTCCATATAGTTGTACCATAATACTTTGCACTGTTAAGCATACTGTAGATGCAACTTTGTAAACCTCCAATTGTCCTAATATTCCACCCACTAAAACCTCCCCCCGTATCTAGGTCTGTTGTCACTAAGACCATCAGACCATCTCCCTGATTCATGATGCACCTTTGCGTCCTAAGGGAAACCCTTGGCCGACAATTGGTGTTGGCCAGAGGGAAATATGGGCAGTCCCATGATAATATACATATCTATGAGGATACTTAAGAGAACTAACCAAATAACATGGAAAACAATAAAAATGTTAAATGTTAAAAAAAATAGTAGCAATAATAGATAATATTAATAGAAATAATAACAACACAATGGTATAAATGCAAACTCATATTAGAAGGTCCTAGCAAGACTATAAGAATGTCAGCCCAGCCTGCTCACCTCATTGGATTCAATTGTTCCAATTATTTATGAAAGAATGAAGAGAAAACGACCTAAATATATCACAAGACCAGTCCTTTTTTATGTCCATTACATGCAAGACATATTTCATGTAGTCCTCATTATATCCTGTTGTATTCCGACAAAATATATATATATATATATATATATATAAAAAGAAGGAAAAAGGAACAAAGATTGTAACTGCCGCTAACGATTGCAAATAAAAATGTGATTTGTCTTAGGGTTCACGTTATATCCTGTTGTGTCGTGCCGTGGCTGTGCCAGAGCCGACTGCAAGCCAAACCCGGGCAGCCCTCTATGGGAAGACATACCCAAGTTCAACTCACAGTCGACTCCGACACAGCCACGGCACGACAGCCAAGAACACATGCAGTACTGTCAATCCAGAGCGAGTAAACCTGTAAAACCAACCCTCTCTCCACCCATACTAATTATGTTTTTTATTCCAGGGTCGTTGCTCTATCACCTCGGCTGTTTTACACCTAGGCCTATATCATTAGGATCAAGGATATAAATGGGTAGCACAAATAGCTTATGTAGAAATATATAATATACCTGTTTCTCGCTTGGAGAAGTTCTTAGCCAGTTATTTTATTAGTTCTACCGTTAACTTGAATCACTTTATCTCATTGTTAATCAGCCCCCCCACACACTAGAGACAACAACCTTGTTGACAAAACCTAATCCATACATTTGCCGGTGTGTATCAGAAAAATAATAATCCTTTACATATTTGATTTTGAGAAAACATTTTTTAAAGGGTAATAACACCAATTATTTTAGGATCGTATAGACCTTTTCCAACAGAGAACCGTGGCAGGTTTTAAATTATATAATCATTTATCCTAACCCTATAATAAATCTATTAATATTCATTAAGTTTTATCTTAAAAGCTATTCGTTACGATTCACATCGGCGAACAAGGGCCATACTATATAACAGCTTTTAAGTCATAATATACCCCGACCTCTACAATTAGGCCATATCATATTGAATGAAAAAAACAACCTTGGTATTTCTAATGTAAATAAAAAATCATGAAGAAAAAAAGGTCATCTTTACCTGTCTTCACCTTCCCCTAAATCAAAATCTGATCTTACATCCATATAGTTCAAAGTTCCATATTTCCTAAAAAGCAAAAGGATAACTTCATCATACCCATTCTGCAATACTATAAATCCAACCTTATTTTAAGTCCACATAGTCGACGGTTCCATATGGCATGAATATAGAAATATTGTTATTATAATGTTTTTTTTTTAATCGTTCATGCAACAAAAAAATACAAATGAATCCATATTTGTACTGTGTAATGCGATGCAAATATGTATCGGGGCCTACTTCTACAAGAGGTAGCTACCAATCACAGCCACGTTGTAATCTTCTAGTCCTTGAACATTTGGTTGTTTACGTATCATTTATCCACCACTAGACGAACATTCTGCTTCTCTGCTCGGAGCCTTTTGAAAGTGGGGTACAGGGCACATCGACTCTCCACTATTTCATGAGGAAATTGTACATTAATAGAGAATGGGGTGTTCTTCAATTCCCTACCCTGTTGTAACAAGGCAATTTTCATTTTGTAGTGGGCCCACTCATCCAGGCCTGCCTGCCACCCGGGCTCCCGTCGGACCCTGGCTTATGTGCCACAACGCTTTTGGTGGCCTACCATGGTTCCGGATGTCTCCTCATTCGTCGCCACTTGCATGGTCTGTGCACAGTACAAGACACTTAGACAAGTTCCGGCTGGTCTCCTCCAACCTCTGCCTGTCCTTCACCATCCCTGGTCTCACATCTCCCTGGACTTCCCTGTCACGGAACTCCCCCCGTCTGATGGCAACACCGCCATTCTGACCATAGTCGATCGGTTTTCCAAAGCCGCCCACTTCATTCCTCTCCCCAAGCTGCCCTCTGCCAAAGAGACGGTCCAGCTCATGGTGCAGAATGTCTTCCGCATCCATGGATTGCCAGTAGACATGGTCAAAACCGGGGTCCTCAGTTCTCGTCCCGGTTCTGGAAGGCGTTCTGCACCCTCATTGGACTGATAAACTACTCTGCGCCGCCTGGTCTCCGCCAACCCCACCACCTGGAGCCAGCAGCTTGTGTGGGTTGAATACGCTGGCAACACCCTTCCCTGCTCTGCCACAGGCGTATCACCCTTTGAGTGTTCCCTGGGGTATCAGCCCCCGCTCTTCCCTGAATAAGAAGAAGAGTTTGACATACCTTCGGCGCAGATGTTTGTCCTTAACTGTTGACGTACCTGGAGGAGAGCCCGATCAGCCCTCCTCAAGACCACCTCCAGGTATTGACAACAAGCGGATCGCCACCGGACCCCGGCACCCCGGTATCATCTCGAGGAGAAGGTATGGCTGTCCACCCAGGATCTGCCCCTCCGGGTGGAATCTCCCGCCGGTTTATCGGCCCTTTTCCCAACTCCAAAGTCATTAGCCCCTCTGCTGTTCATTTTCTGCTGCCCCGTACCCTCCGTATACATCCCACCTTTCATGTGTCCAAAGTTAAACCCATGTCTCACAGCCCTTCGTCTCCTGTTTCCCAGCCCACCCCTCTCCCCTGTCTCATCAACGGCCAACCGGCGTACACGGTAAGGTGTCTCCTGAAGGTTCGACCTCGGGGCAGGGGGTTCCAGTACCTGGTTAACTGGGAAGATTATGGCCCAGAGGAGGGGTGTTGGGTCCCCGCCAGGGACATCCTGGATACAGGCCTCATTGCCGATTTCCAACGCCGGCGCCCCAAGGGGAGGGAGGGGGGCGGGGGGGTACTGTCACACCCTGATCTGTTTCACATGTCTTTGTGCTTGTCTCCACCCCCCTACAGGTGTCGCCCATCTTCCCCATTATTCCCTGTGTATTTATACCTGTGTTCTCTGTTTGTCTGTTGCCAGTTTGTTTTGTTTGATGAAACCTCCTGTCTGTTCTTTCTCCTGTTTTCTAGTCATTCCCGGTTTTGACCGTACCTTGCCCCACCTCTACTGGATTATTGACCCCTGCCTGCCATGACCCTGAGCTTACCTGCTGTTCTCTCTGGACTACTGACATCTGCCTGCCTTTTGTTTGCCTGTCCCTGTACTAGAAAAACACTTTTGTTTCTTTGACACTGTCTCCATCTGGGTCATACCTGAAACCTGATATGACCCAATTGAGATGGCTTGGGATGAGTTGGACCGCAGAGTGAAGGAAAAGCAGCCAACACGCACTCAGCATATGTGGGAACTCCTTCAAGACTGTTAGAAAAGCGTTCCTCATGGAGCTGGTTGAGAGAATGCCAAGAGCATGCAAAGCTGTCATCATGATTCCATATGTGTTATTTGATCGTTTTGATGTCTTCACTATTATTCTACAATGTAAAAAATAGTAAGAATAAAGAAAACCACTTGATTGAGTAGGTGTGTCTAAACTTTTGACTTGTACTGTATGTGTAGTATAGGTTGACATTTACATTATCAGGTCAACAGTGGGATATAAAACAATAACATTTTCAGCCATGCCATCGGACGCATTTGGTCTTGGATGTATTGATTATATAGATATCCATTAGCAACAACATATGTAAATCACATTGGATTTACTCTGCTTCTTGTACTTTCATGACAATGAGGAGACCAAGAACAATGCACTTCTGTACAATAGAATTAGCATTTTAGGGATATACAGTAAGCTATTTCTCTGGGGCAATTCTGAAATTGAGCTAACAAATAATAGTCTATACTGAGGAGAATGGGAAGAATGTCCCCAGGCACATGTCTAGTTAGGCTTGTCCTATCCTGTCCTGGTCTAACCAACTGTGTTGTGGTTATCCTTAGCACCCTCCAGTCAAACTTCCACTGGGCTCAATGAGCTGACGCTGACTCATGTCAACCCTGTGTCTGTGTGTGTGTGTTTGTGTGTACACATGTATGCAAATGACCTGACACTGTGACTCATGTCATCACCATTGTGTGAGATGAATTACGGGGAGAGGGAGACAGCCTGTGTGCATAAACATTCAGTTAACACACAGATCTCTCTCTCTTGCTGTACCTTTGGATTTGGCTGTCAGTTCAGCCAACAATGTAAACGCTACCTGCTTCAGAGTTCATATCGACAGGGTACACAACGTCATTTCAACGTGGACATTTAGGTACTATTTGGTTGAGACCCTGATTAATGAGATTTCTACTTTTATTCACCCACTCAAGAATACAGACAGAAGTTTGTTAAGTTCCCAATGTGTTATTACTGCACTTTCAACCATTTAAAAGCACAACAAAGTTCAAATGGGATTACAATGTCAGATATTTTGTATTTATATAACGACTTAATGTGTTTATCACTGTGCTTCATCTAATAGCACAACCAAATGACCTGGATTGCAGTTGAGATTACATTACAAGTACATAGTGCAAGTAATTCATGCTGTTTGAGACTCTGCACAGACGTTTTAGTGAGAGGAACAATTTTCGGGATGTCTCATGCTCTGACAAACACCGGTCCAGCTCTGCCACCTTTCACCGCAGATGCGGCAATGCGACATCGACGGATGCGGTGGATGAAGATACATCCAATGAAAAAAACAGATATCTCTAGCTTAAACTGACTGATTTTGATGAGGACTTTTTATTACGTCAGTTAGATTGATGCACCGGTGTGTCAGTCGACTCTAGGGGGCTAATCAACACTCAGCCTGATACTGGTTACTCAGTTCCTACTCATTCCTTCTGGAAGCCATTCGCTCATTTGTTGGAGGCAGATAACTTTTCTGCATCCAGTTTGTTTGACTGTAGAGTAACTGTTAATATACTGCAGTGGCGGTCGGTGCGGTTTAAGATGGAGGAGGACGATATCTATGTTTTACGAGCACGGCCTTCTTTCTGTTACAACATATTGGATGACTGTCATTCATATTCCATTCACCCAGCTCAATGTAACATCGTTAAGTTTAGGCTACTACATGATATTTCAATTTTCCCTGTACCTATCATGAGGTTGCTCCAACGTAGGTGCACAGGTTGAGAGAATTTTATGTTTAGAGACACATTTTTGTAATCAAAGTGACATTCAATACTGTCTTGCACACTCTTGCCTGCACCTAGCTGATCTAGGGTGTAATCATTAGTCCAACAGTTGCAAACGAGGGTTTCTATTCAACAAATTCAGGTATGTTTATCCTTGTTTCGTTCCGTTTGCTTCCATTTAACCATTTTTTTCAACAGAAGAGAATGAGGGAATGAATACACCCCTGATCACACGACGCCGGAGATGAGAAGCAGGTACGAAGAGGGGGGTTGAACATTTAATGCAGAACAGACAGGTAACAGGACAGGAACAACGTCAGCACACGGGTATACAAAGACATACGAACATTAATGCTAAAGCAGGGAACAGAGCGGGGAACCAGACAGATATAGGGAAGGTACTGACAGAGGTGATTGAGTCCAGGTGAGTCCAATAATCGCTGATGCGCATGACGGGTGGAAGGCAGGTGTGCGTAATGATGATGGCAGGAGTGCCCAATGCTGGGGAGCCTGGCGTCTTCGAGCGCCATGGGTGGGAAGCGGGATTAGGCGTGACACACAGTTCACTTTCATAGCAGCCACATGCAAATAGCATGATTACTTTGCTCGTTGTAGCTACAATTCCTTCTCGCATCTACGCGCTCTCCTCCTCTCACCCTTTCCCTTTGCTTGTGGACTTCAGTGTACAACACATCAGCTGTCATCATTGTCACCATATTAGTTAACATCATAGTCAACATAGCTTATAGAACTATTGAGTTGGTAAATCCACTACAATCATGCAGTACAGTAAGTCAGCAAGCAGTTTAGCAGTTACAACAGCGGGCACATGTGGCAATAAATTAATAAACCAAAAGCTTACCTTGACGTGGAAGAGTTCCAGTGTTGGATAGCAATAGCCAGCTAGCTAACATAGCATCCCTCTCTGTTTGAGCTGGGTGTTTGAGTAGGCTAAACTAGCTAGCTGCATTCGCTAGCTGAGTAAGTGAAAGTGAAAATTGTATAGGATGGTCCTTCCCTTCCTGCTCTGAAGAGGCTCCACTAATATGCCCACTGCAGAAGGGCAGGGGGGAGGAGAGACACCAACAAACCCAGGGGGTGCTCTGATAAGACAGTCACACAGGGATACCACGGCAACGAAGAGACAGCTGATGATGATTTGTGCCCTTAGCCTAAGTGCCCTTAGCCACAGATCTGTTAAAGAGGTCACACACATGTAGGCAAGCAGGAACATACACACACATGTGCACACAAACACACACAAATAGAAACTTGAAGTTTTTTTTTCTGTGTACACTATCAACTTTGTGTGTTCTCAGTACTACAGCAGCCTATAGGAGGACAGCACTAACCCACTCATAGGTCCATCTCTTCATGTATGCCTCTGTGTTTCTGACCCTGACCTGACCCTGTGTAGGAGACTATTGATCTAAAGACTTACTTCTCTATCATCACGTAGTGGAAACAGTGGTGGCCTCCAGCCATTGAAGATAAGGTCAGCTCAAAGTGTAAGAAGAAAGAATGAAGTTGAAATGGTCCACTTGGGAAAGTCACCCCTCTCTGCCGCTGCCTTGGTCCACTACTAAACTCTCATGTAGAGGCAGCCAGTTTCAATATGTAGTCTTATTAAGGGAATTTGAATATGCCTCATCTAAGTGTACACTCTTCAAAGTTTTTTGCCCTCGTCTCTTACGTAAGTTGGCCAGCCCAGACAAGGTTCCACAGATAGATACTCCTCACAAAAAGCATCTGAATAAAATTAACAAGCATTATATGGGCCACTCTGCAAAATCGGTGCCATTTGCATGTTGTAACTTTTCAAAATTAAACTTAATTCTTTATCTTTTTTCAGCACTGTAATAACACACGTTTAACTATTCCAAATGTGTAATGGTCAAGACTCTTACAACTGTTTAAATATCAATTAAAAGTCATGCCAACTAGTTTCTTTGTTTTTCCCTCAATAAAGTGGGTATTTTAAAGAAATAATTGGTTACATGTTCAAAAAACATATACAGTATCTGTAGCTAAAAAGTCACAACATATGCAGGCAAAATTATATATTTTTTAAACACAAAGGCATTTTTTTATTTTTAACCTCAATTTTATCAAAAGTCCATGATGTGATTTGTAAAAGAATTGTTTAAAACCTGTTACGGCTGGGGGTTCCGCTAGCGGAATGTTTCGACAACATCCGGTGAAATTGCAGAGCGCGAAATACAAAATAAATAACGGTAGAACTAACACAATAACTGGCTAAGCACTTCTCTAAGTGAGAAAAAGGTATTTTACATATTTCTAAATAAGCTATTTGTGCTACCCTTTTATATATATATATATATATATTTTTTTTTTTCCTTTATTTAACCAGGTAGACAAGTTGAGAACAAGTTCTCATTTACAACTGCGACCTGGCCAAGATAAAGCAAAGCAGTTCGACACATACAACAACACAGAGTTACACATGGAGTAAAACAAACATACAGTCAATAATACAGTAGAAAAATAAGTCAATATACAATGTGAGCAAATGAGGTGAGAAAAGGGAGGTAAAGGCAAAAAAAAGGCCATGGTGGAGAGGTAAATACAATATAGCAAGTAAAACACTGGAATGGTAGATTTGCAGTGGAAGAATGTGCAAAGTACAAATAGAAATAATGGGGTGCAAAGGAGCAAAAATAAATAAATAAATACAGTAGGGGAAGGGGTAGTTGTTTGGGCTAAATTATAGATGGGCTATGTACAGGTGCAGTAATCTGTGAGCTGCTCTGACAGCTGGTGCTTAAAGCTAGTGAGGGAGATAAGTGTTTCCAGTTTCAGAGATTTTTGTAGTTCGTTCCAGTCATTGGCAGCAGAGAACTGGAAGGAGAGGCGGCCAAAGGAGGAATTGGCTTTGGGTGTGACCAGAGAGATATACCTGCTGGAGCGCGTGCTACAGGTGGGTGCTGCTATGGTGACCAGCGAGCTGAGATAAGGGGGGGACTTTACCTAGCAGGGTCTTGTAGATGACCTGGAGCCAGTCGGTTTGGCGACAAGTATGAAGCGAGGGCCAGCCAACGAGAGCGTACATGTCGCAGTGGTGGGTAGTGTATGGGGCTTTGGTGACAAAACGGATGGCACTGTGATAGACTGCATCCAATTTATTGAGTAGGGTATTGGAGGCTATTTTGTAAATGACATCGCCGAAGTCGAGGATCGGTAGGATGGTCAGTTTTACGAGGGTATGTTTGGCAGCATGAGTGAAGGATGCTTTGTTGCGAAATAGGAAGCCAATTCTAGATTTAACTTTGGATTGGAGATGTTTGATGTGAGTGTGGAAGGAGAGTTTACAGTCTAACCACTAAGTATTTGTAGTTGTCCACATATTCTAAGTCAGAACCGTCCAGAGCAGTGATGCTGGACGGGCGGGCAGGTGCAGGCAGCGATCGGTTGAAGAGCATGCATTTAGTTTTACTTGTATTTAAGAGCAGTTGGAGGCCACGGAAGGAGAGTTGTATGGCATTGAAGCTCGTCTGGAGGGTTGTTAACACAGTGTCCATTTTACAGGTTTACTCGCTCTGGATTGACAGTACTGCATGTGTTCTTGGCTGTCGTGCCGTGGCTGTGTCGGAGTCGACTGTGAGTTGAACTTGGGTATGTCTTCCCATAGAGGGCTGCCCGGGTTTGGCTTGCAGTCGGCTCTGGCACAGCCACGGCACAACAGGATATAACGTGAACCCTAAGACAAATCACATTTTTATTTGCAATCGTTAGCGGCCGTTACAATCTATGTTCCTTCTTCTTTTTATATATGTATATATTTTTTGTCGGAATACAACAGGATATAATGAGGACTACATGAAATATGTCTTGCATGTAATGGACATAAAAAAGGACTGGTCTTGTGATATATTTAGGTCGTTTTCTCTTCATTCTTTCATAAATAATTGGAACAATTGAATCCAATGAGGTGAGCAGGCTGGGCTGACATGCTTATAGTCTTGCTAGGACTTTCTAATATGAGTATGCATTTATACCATTGTGTTGTTATTATTTCTATTAATATTGTCTATTATTGCTACTATTTTTATTCTTTATTTTACATTTGTATTGTTTTCCATGTTATTTGGTTAGTTCTCTTAAGTGTCCTCATAGATATGTATGTTATCATGGGACTGCCCATTTTTCCCTCTGGCCAACACCAATTGTCGGCCAAAGGTTTCCCTTAGGACGCAAAGGTGCATCATGAATCAGGGAGATGGTCTGATGGTCTTAGTGACAACAGACCTAGATACGGGGGGAGGTTTTAATGGGTGGAATATTAGGACAATTGGAGGTTTACAAAGTTGCAGCTACAGTATGCTTAACAGTGCAAATGATTATGGTACAACTATGTGGACACTTAATCATCATGGTGCTTTTTAATGGTAAGTTTACAAACATTGATTGTGGTAAGTATAATTGAAACTTGGGTATCATTATGGTAAGTGGGGAAATAAGTATAGCAAGTTATAATTGTAATGGCTTAGCAGATCATTTACATGGCTTAAAGAATAGAATATCTATTGTTTACAGGAAACTCATTCTACAAATATAGATGAGGTTGGGTGGAAAAAGAACTGGGAGGGAGAAATATATTTTTGTCATGGGCAAAGAAACTCAAAGGGGTGATTATACTAATTAATACAAATGTTGATCCGATTGTGCAAACAGATCCGCAAGGAAGATGGATTATTTGAAATATGCTATTGGACCAAAAACAGATTTGGCTAATTAATCTATATGATCCACACTTTTTCGAAAATATATATAATAATTTATTGAGCTCACAAGCAATGAAAGAATTTATTATTATGGTGGAAGATTATAATACGGTACCTCAATGGATCGTAAAGGAAATTGCTAGTACAAACTATCACCCTCAAGCACAAAGATCACAAAGATCATGGATACATTAGAACTCGTGGATATATGGAGGTTGAAAAACCCTGACCTAGTGAGATATAAATGGAGGAGGCTTCATCAAGCTAGCCGTCTTGATTACTTCCTAGTCTCATTCTTAATGGCATCAAAAGTTTTAAAAAATTAAATAATTGGAGACCGAATGCGATCGGACCACCATCTAATTGGCCTCCATATAACTCCTACAGAATTCCCATGTGGACGAGGATATTGGAAATGTATCAAAGCCTATTGGATGACAATTTGTTCTTAACTAAGACAGGTGGTAAGTATAAAGATCCAGTCCATTTAAAAAACTGGAGGCCTCTAACACTTCAATGTTGCGATGCAAAAATCCTGTCAAAATGCATAGCACATAGAATATAAAAGGTTTTTACCAGATATTGTTCATCCTGTTCAGGCAGGTTTTTAACATGGACGACGTATTGGAGATATGAGAGCGAGATAGTAACTGGTTGTGCCAGACAGGTACTTTTACCTGTCTGAGACACGAGAGGGAAGGTATATGGGTAATTTAGCATGGAGGAATTTGTTAAGTACCTCTCGCCAAATGTCTCTCTGCCTAAGAGACGTCAAAGTAAACTTGATAAGTAGCATTTGGATTAATCCATTGATTCCCTCACTATCAAGACACTAAGAAGGTGGTCAGGTTTATTCAGTCCCTATATGTTCACTGTAGGCCTACACTGTTACCTGTCCATGCAGGAAGTTGTAAAGTAAACATTGATGTTAAATATTACATTGTAAATGCGTACCTTATCCGACAAGTGCTCCTGGAAAAAAGGTATATGCCCCATCTATCATCAAGGGATTTAGCTCATCAGTCCATACCACCTTTCCACCCGTTTATTTATTTAATTACAGCATCAACACTTTTAATCTCAAATGTCATGGCAGTGCAACTGAGGACATCCTGTTGTTTACACAATACTGAGAAAATGATGAGGCACTGAGAAAGGATGGTAAACTGTCAATTATATTTCAAATGACCCCAACTAGGGTTTGATACAAATTTCTATCAGTGGTAAATGTAGTCTTATTCTTTTAACAATTTTTATACCTTGAACGTCACTGTCATGATGTTTGGTTCCTTTTCCTATTCCTTCCTACTCATCTCTCCTGTCTGCTCCTCTCGCCCACATCAGATGTAGACAATGAAGAGGAAGACGAGGAAGATGAGAGCAAAGAGGTTGTCTACCGGGAGCGTGTGCCAATTTTGTCGGCATATCGACGGTCGCTGGGGGTCAGAATCTCGTATGTTCTCCACCTCCTCTGGTTCGAGTGACGCCAGCGGGGGCGGAACCGACAATGTGGTCCAATCAGATGAAGAGGAGGTGCACGCCGACACCCTCCTGCTGACCTCCGTGCCCCGAATGAAAGATGAAGAGACAGGAGAGGAAGCGGAGCTTATCCACTCCATCTTAGAGACACAAGTCAATCAGCTGTTCTGACAAGGAAAGGGTAAACAGACTAACTCAGAGATTGATACATACACAGTACCATCACTGTATCTTTCCATGTTACCCTGGCCGGGGTATCCTGGAATGACATTGACCTCATCCCGTCAGTAGATGACGACTGGCTATTCTTTAAAAGTGCCTTCCTCACCATCTTAAATAAGCATGCCCCATTCAAAAAATTTAGAACTAGGAATAGATGTATTCCTTGGTTCACTCCAGACCTGTCTGCCCTTGACCAGCACAAAAACATCCTGTGGCGTTCTGCATTAGCATCGAATAGCCCCCGTGATATGCAACTTTTCAGGGAAGTTAGGAACAAATATACGTAGGCAGTTAGGAAAGCTAAGGCTAGCTTTTTCAAACAGAAATTTGCATTCTGTAGTACTAACTCAAAAATGTTCTGGGACACTGTAAAGTCCATGGAGAATAAGAGCACCTCCTCCCAGCTGCCCACTGCTCTGAGGCTAGGAAACACTGTCACCACCGATAAATCCACTATATTTGAGAATTTCAATAAGCATTTCTCTACGGCTGGCCATGCTTTCCACCTGGCTACCCCTACCCCGGTCAACTGCCCGGCACCCTCCACAGCAACCCGCCAAAGCCCCCACCATTTCTCCTTCACCCAAATCCAGATAGCTGATTTTCTGAAAGAGCTGCAAAATCTGGACCCCTACAAATCAGTCGGGCTAGACAATCTGGACCCTCTCTTTCTAAAATTATCTGCCGAAATTGTTGCAACCCCTATTACTAGCCTGTTCAACCTCTCGTTCGTATCGTCTGAGATTCCCAAAGATTGGGAAGCTGCCGCGGTCATCCCCCTCTTCAAAGGGGGTGACACTCTAGACCCAAACTGCTACAGACCTATATCTATCCTACCCTGTCTTTCTAAGGTCTTCGAAAGCCAAGTTAACAAACAGATTACCGACCATTTCGAATCCCACCGTACCTTCTCCGCTATGCAATCTGGTTTCAGAGCTGGTCATGGGTGCACCTCAGCCCCGCTCAAGGTCCTAAACGACATCATAACCGCCATCGATAAGAGACATTACTGCAGCTGTATTCATCGACCTGGCCAAGGCTTTCGACTCTGTCAATCACCACATTCATATTGGCAGACTCGACAGCCTTGGTTTCTCAAATGATTGCCTCGCCTGGTTTACCAACTACTTCTCTGATAAAGTTCAGTGTGTCAAATCGGAGGGCCTGTTGTCCGGACCTCTAGTCTCTATGGAGGTGCCACAGGGTTCAATCCTTGGGCCGACTCTCTTCTCTATATACTGTACATCAATGATGTTGCTCTTGTTATTGGTGAGTCTCTGATCCACCTCTACGCAGACGACACCATTCTGCATACCTCTGGCCCCTCTTTGGACACTGTGTTAACTAACCTCCAGACGAGCTTCAATGCCATACAACTCTCCTTCCGTGGCCTCCAACTGCTCTTAAATACAAGTAAAACTAAATGCATGCTATTCAACCGATCACTGCCCGTACCTGCTCGCCCGTCCAGCATCACTACTCTGGACGGCTCTGACTTAGAATACGTGGACAACTACAAGTACCTAGGTGTCTGGCTAGACTGTAAACTCTCCTTCCAGACTCACATTAAGCATCTCCAATCCAAAATTAAATCTAGATTCGGCTTCCTATATCGCAACAAAGCATCCTTCACTCATGCTGCCAAACATACCCTCGTAAAACTGACCATCCTACCGATCCTCGACTTCGGTGATGTCATCTATAAAATAGCCTCCAACACTCTACTCAACAAACTGGATGCAGTCTATCACAGTGCCATCCGTTTTGTCACCAAAGCTCCATACACTACCCACCATTGCGACCTGTACGCTCTCGTTGGTTGGCCCTCGCTTCATACTCGTCGCCAAACCCACTGGCTACAGGTTATCTACAAGTCTCTGCTAGGTAAAGCCCCGCCTTATCTCAGCTCACTGGTCACCATAGCAGCACCCACTCGTAGCACGCGCTCCAGCAGGTATATCTCACTGGTCACCCCCAAAGCCAATTCCTCCTTTGGTCGTCTTTCCTTCCAGTTCTCTGCTGCCAATGACTGGAATGAACTGCAAAAATCTCTGAAGCTGGAGACTCATATCTCCCTCACTAGCTTTAAGCACCAGCTGTCAGAGCAGCTCACCGATCACTGCACCTGTACATAGCCCATCTGTAAACAGCCCATCTATCTACCTACATCATCCCCATACTGTATTTATTTGTTTATCTTGCTTCTTTGCACCCCAGTATCTCTACTTGCAAATTCATCTTCTGCACATCTACCATTCCAGTGTTTAATTGCTATATTGTAATTACTTCGCTACCATGGCCTATAGTATTGCCTTAACTTCATTGGGATAGGGGGTGCTGTTGTCACTTTTTCTGGAAATCGTGTAATTTTTAAACGGCTTCCTACTCAATTCTTGCTCGTACAATATGCATATTATTATTATTATTGGATAGAAAACAGTCTCTAGTTTCTATAGCCGTTGAAATTTTGTCTCTGAGTGGAACAGAACTCATTCTACAGCAATTTCCCTGACATGGAGTCAGATTTCACACATCTTGGCCCCTGATCTGGAGTCAGTTTAAAGGTCCCCGTGAATGCTATGAGGATACAGACACTGCTTACGTCTTCCCCTGGATGTCTTTACGTGATGACGCTTTGAATGGTGTCGATTGCGCAATCACAGCCACTATAAAACAAAAAAACGTGTAGGTAGGAACTCTTTTCCAGCTGCGCCGGACGCGCGGTGGACACCGACCTGCTCTTTTTCCAAGCATTAGTGTAGCCTGTAATATTTCTCCGGTCATGTTTTTACTTGTAATAGGTGTTAAAGACATCATAAGGTAGTTAATTTAAACCGTTTTATAGCAATTTATATCCGTTTAGTGCGATTTTGGGACATTTATTTCTGAGACCCTTTGAATCTCTGGGCACGTTTCCAGTTCATGCCGAACGCAGTGGGCATTTCCACATGGCAAGAGGACAGCTTTCGACCAAAAGACGATTAGACCCAAGAAAGGATTCTTTGCCCAAGATTCTGATGGAAGAACAGCTCAAAGTAAGAACAATTTATTATGATAAATCGTGTTTCTGTCGAAAAATGTTAATCGCTAATGCCGCCATTTTGTTAGACGTAGCTTCGCTTGGCGCAAACTGTATTGAAAAGTAAGGATAATTTAAAAAATGTAAATCAGCGATTGTATTAAGAATTAAATTGTCTATCAATCGCTGTCCACCCTATATTTTTTAGTCACGTTTATGAGTATTTATGTATACGACTAGATCACTGTCTAATATGTCGCACGACATTTTCTGACCAGCTGGGCAACTTTTGTCATTGTCTAACCATGATTTTGGTGGCTAAATATGCACATTTTCGAACAAACTCTATATGTATGTTGTAATATGATGTTACAGGAGTGTCATCTGAAGAATTCTGAGAAGGTTAGTGAAAAAATTAATATATTTTGGCGATGTTGACGTTATCGCTCTCTTTGGCTAGAATCAATGCTCTGGTAATGTTTGCACATGTGGTATGCTAATATAACGATTTATTGTGTTTTCGCTGTAAGACACTTAGAAAATCTGAAATATTGTCTGTATTCACAGGATCTGTGTCTTTAGATTAGTGTATGCTGTGTATTTTTACGAAATGTTTTATGATTAGTAATTAGGTAATACACGTTGCTCTATGTATTTATTCTAGTCGATTTGTGACGGTGGGTGCAATTGTAAACTATGATATCTACCTGAAATATGCACATTTTTCTAACAAAACCTATCCTATACCATAAATATGTTATCAGACTGTCATCTGATGAGGTTTTTTCTTGGTTAGTGGCTATCAATATCTTAGTTTAGCCGAATTGGTGATAGCTACTGGTGTTGGTGGACAAAGAAAAAATGGTGTCTTTTGCTAAGGTGTTTACCTAATAGATTTACATATTGTGTCTTCCCTGTAAAACATTTTAAAAATCGGACATGTTGGCTGGATTCACACGATCTGTATCTTTCATTAGCTGTATTGGACTTGTTAATGTGTGAAAGTTAAATATTTCAAATATTTTTTTTTTTTGAATTTGCCGCTCTGCCTTTTCAATGGAATGTGGGAGGAGTGCCGCTAGCGGCACCCCTTGCCTAAACAGGTTTTAACTCCCTTATCTTACCTCATTTGCACTCACTGTATGTAGACTTTTTGTTTTCTTTTGTTCTACTGTATTGTTGACTGTATGTTTTGTTTATTCCATGTGTAACTCTGTGTTGTTGTATGTGTAGAATTGCTTTGCTTTGCTTGGCTAAGTGGCAGTTGCAAATGAGAACTTGTTCTGAACTTGCCTACCTGGTTAAATAAAATAAAATAAAATAAATGCCACTGGAAACACCTAGCATGGACACCTCTTGTAGTGTGTTGTTGCGTAACTATGAAAACGACTTATTGATGACGTCTCATCATTTCAACTTAGCTCTATTGTACTGAACACTCAGTTTTCACTGGGTGTTTTTTCTGTTGCTTCAGAGTATTATACTCATATTTTGTTTAACCATTATCAAGTTGCCAATAATGTGTTTGTCATATTTGTCATACACAGAATATAATTGTCAGAGGGAGAAATTAAGACTGATCCAGATGTCTGTCACACATAAGAATCTGTGAACATTGAGAGACTACATCCTAGATCCAGTCGTATCCATTCCTTGATGCTGCTATTAAACACTGAATTCTGATAGATGAGTCTCTTTGCAGCATGATTGGGTTCAGTTAGTGTTAATAACCTGTTTGGGATAGGGGGCAGCATTTTCACGTTCGGATGAAAAGCGTCCCCAGAGTAAACTGCCTGCTACTCAGGCCCAGAAGCAAATATATGCATATTATTAGTAGATTTGGATAGAAAACACTCTGAAGTTTCTTAAACTGTTTGAATGATGTCTGTGAGTATAACAGAACTCATATTGCTGGCGAAAACCTGAGAAAAATCCACCAGGAAGTGGGAAATCTGAGGTTTGTAGTTTTTCAACTCATTGCTTTTCTAATATATACAGTGTCTATGGGGTCATATTGCACTTCCTAAGGCTTCCACTAGATGTCAACAGTCTTTAGAACCTTGTTTGAGGCTTCTACTGTGAAGGGGGAGAGAATGAGAGCTGTTTCAAACAGATGTCTGGCAGAGTGCCATGAGCTGTTCACGCGCGTTCACGTGCGTTCACGTGACATTGCATTTCTAAAGACAAAGGAATTCTCTGGTTGAAACATTATTGAAGATTTATGTTAAAAACATCCTAAAGATTGATTCTATACATCGGTTAACATATTTCTACGAACTGTTATATAACTTTTGGGACTTTTCGTCTAAACTTTCGCCTGGACTTGCCCGCGCCTCCTGAGTTTGGATGTGTGAACTAAACGCGCTAACAAAAAGGAGGTATTTGGACATAAATTATGGACTTTATCGAACAAAACAAACATTTATTGTGGAACTGGGATTCCTGGGAGTGCATTCTGATGAAGATCATCAAAGGTAATTGAATATTTATAATGCTATTTCTGACTTCTGTTGACTCCACAACATGGCGGGTACCTGTATGACTTGTTTTTGTGTCTGAGTGCCGTACTCAGATTATTGCATGGTGTGCTTTTTTCATAAAGCTTTTTTGAAATCTGACACAGCGGTTGCATTAAGGAGAAGTATATCTTTAATTCTGTGCACTTGTAACTTTTATCAAAGTTTATGATGAGTATTTCTGTAAATTGATGTGGCTCTCTGAAAATTCGCCGGATGTTTTCGAGGCACAACATTACTGAACATAATGGGCCAATGTAAACAGAGATTTTTGGATATAAATATGAACTTTATCGAACAAAACATTAATGTATTGTGTAACATGAAGTCCTATGAGCGCCATCTTTTAAAAAAAATATATATTTTATCTTTATTTAACTAGGCAAGTCAGTTAAGTCAGTTAAGAACAATGATGGCCTAGGAACAGTGGGTTCCTTGTCAGCTCGGTTCAGCTCGGTTCCTTGTCAGCTCGGGGATTTAATCTTGCAACCTTTCGGCTACTAGTCCAACGCTCTAACCACTAGGCTACGCTGCCGCCCCGAGATAATCAAAGGTTAGTGATTCATTTTATCTCTATTTCTGCTTTTTGTGACTCCTCTCTTTGGCTGTATTTTTTTTTGACTAGGCTCTGACCTAACATAATCATATGGTGTGCTTTCGCTGTAAAGCCTTTTTGAAATCGGATACGATGCGTAGATTAACAAGAAGTTAAGCTTTAATTTGGTGTATTGCACTTGTACGAAAGTTAAATATTTAAAAAAATATATTTTTGAATTTCGCTAGCGGAACCCCTAGCCGTAAGAAGTTTCTAAGCAGTTTGGTTTCATTTGTTCTCAGTCAAGGCATTTACCTCCCTTCATGTAACAGTTGAAAGGGGATAAATATGTAGCAACGTAATACATCAGTCACTCACACTCTACATGTAGACTGGATTTTCTGATTTGGTTTCTGCTATTACTATTACCTCCAGCTCAGCACACCTTGATCACACCCATTTTCTTTGAACTTGAGAGGGTGAGAAAGAGGGGGAGAAAGATCAAAGAGTGGTATTTCAACATTAACAGAAACAACCCAGTGTGGCATTCTCCCAAGTAAATAGGCCTATGAGTTAGGAATTTACCAGGTCAACACCTCACCAGAACAACACCTTGGTAAAGGCCTCTATATTGCTTTGATAATTCTGCAATGACATTTCAGATTACATTGTGGACCAGGGTTTCCCAAACTTGTTCCTGCAACAAGGTTTCCCAAACTCGGTCCTGGGTTTTGGTTTTTGCCTTAGCACTACACAGTTGGTTCAAATAATTAAAGCTTGATGATGAGTTACTTATTTGAATCAGCTGTGTAGTGCTAGGGCAAAACCCAAAACCCAGGACCGAGTTTGGGAAACCGTGTTGTAGGCTTATCGATGCATGAAACAAGAGTTGTGTGTACAAACAGACTGTCTTTCCTCCCTGTATCCTCCTCCTGAGATGAGTGTTGAGCGCTACAACCAAAGTGGTTTACGCAGCTCTACAGGTTTAAGAGTCTATCAACAAGCTGGAATGGTGTGTCTGTTTGTGTGTGCTTCAGTGAGCGTGTGTGCATGCGTGTGATGATTGCATGGGTATAGGAATCCTCATGCTAAGTTTGTGAGTGTGCATCTGCTTTTAAGATGGTCCTTTTTGACAGTGGAAAAACTTTGTGTATGTGTATCATTTCTCTCTCTCTTTTTCTGAGTCAAGATCAAGAATAAAATTATGAATAGAATTATTCAATAAATAAGTACAACCTTTTGCGTCCCTTTTTTCAGAGTAACATAAAACATGTTGGTGTGTGTTGCCTCCATCTCTCTAGATAAAACTTTTAAAGGTCATACAACCGAGGAAAATGAAATGGAATGTTGAACACTTCTAAGCTTGTTACATAAGGTGCCGCTAAATTACAAACCAGTACCTGTATGTATGTTTGTGTCACGTGTTCTCACTCTGCGGCCTCTAGGTCACCAGGCTGCTTGTTAAGGCGCACACCTGTCACCAGCGTTACGCGCATAATGACACTCACCTGGTCTCCATCACCTCCTCACCTACCTGCCCTTTATATGTTACTCCCTTTGGAGTTGTTTGTGTTTCTTGTTTTGTTCATTTATTTATTAACCAACTTCTTGTCAATAGGGGGGCGCTATTTTCACTTTGGAAAAAATTGTGCCCAATTTAACTTCTTGCGACTACAGGGGGTGCTGTTCCGAATTAGCATTTTGTCGTCTCCAAATTAAACTGCCTAGTACTCAATTCTTGCTCGTACAATATGCATATTATTAATTCTATTGGAAAGAAAACACTTTCTAGTTTCATACAAAGTTGGAATGATGTCTGTGGGTGACCCAGAACTCTTTCTACAGCGAAATCCATGACAGACAGTGAAAGGTCTGAGAGCGAAGCTCTGGTTTCAGATCAGTTTTTAAGGTCTCTGTCTATCCTATGGAACGACACGAACTGCACCCGCCTTCCCCTGGATGTCAGTAACCAATGAGAAGTGGAATGGGCCTTCTCCGTAGCTCTCAGAGGTTATAAAAGACCAAGGAGTGAGAGTAGCCCCCCTTTCGACGCTCGCCCTTACGCAGGAAGGGACCTCCGGACGCCATTTTCACAGGCTCGGTTATCAACTTGAAATGTATCCGTCTGTAATTTAATTCGATATAGGACTTAGAAACATCATAAGGTAGTTAATTTAAACCGTTTTATAGGAAATTATATCCGTTTAGTGCGATTTTGAGGAATTTCTTTGTTGTGCACTCTGAAACTTTGGACACGTTTTGTGGTCCCGTTCGATCGTTAGTGGATATTTCGAAGGACAGAGGACATCTATCGACCAAAAGACGTTTATAACATAGAAAGGATACATTGCCCAAGAATATGATGGAAGAACAGCTCATAGTAAGCAATATTTAATATGATAAATTGTTGTTCTGTCGAAATATTTTAAACGCATATTTCGCCATTTTGTTTGGTGTAGCTTCACTTGGCGAACCCTGTATTGAAAAGTAAGGATAATTTTACAAATGTAAATCAGCGGTTGCATTAAGAACTAATTTGTCTTTCGATTCCTGTCAACCCTGTATTTTTTAGTCAAGTATATGATTAGCTTTCAATTAAACTAGATCACTCTGATAGATGACGTCAGACATATTGAGGCTTGATTTCCTAGTATTTTTATTGTGTAACCACGGTTTTGTATGGCTAAATATGCACCTTTTCGAACAAACTGTATATGTATGTTGTAAAATGATGTTACAGGAGTGTCATCGGAAGAATTCTGAGAAGGTTAGTGAAAAAATTAATATCTTTTGGCGATGTTGACGTTATAGCGCTCTTTGGCTGGAATCGATGCTCTGGTAACGTTTGCACATGTAGTATGCTAACTTATCGATTTATTGTGTTTTCGCTGAAAAACGCTTAGAAAATCTGAAATATGGTCTGAAATCACAAGAACTGGGTCTTTCCATTGCTATGCTTTGTCTATTTTTATGAAATGTTTTATGATGAGTAAATTGGTCATACACGTTGCTCTATCTAGTAATTCTAGTCGATTTGTGATGGTCGGTGCAATTGTAAACTGTGATTTCTACCTGAAATATGCACTTTTTTCTAACAAAAACTATCCTATACCATGAATATGTTATCAGACTGTCATCTGATGGTTTTTTTTATAGGTTATTGGCTATCAATATCTTAGTTGAGCCGAATTGGTGATAGCACCTGAAGGAGTAAGAAACTGATGGAGTTAGAATAGTGGTGTATTTTGCTAACGTGTTTAGCTAATAGATTTACATATTTTGTCTTCCCTGTAAAACATTTTAAAAATCTGAAATGGTGGCTTTATTCACAAGATCTGTATCTTTCATCTGGTGTCTTGGACTTGTGATTTAATGATATTTAGATGCTACTATCTACTTGTGAAGCTATGCTAGCTATGCTAATCAGTGTGTGGGGGGTGGGGGGTGATCCCGGATACGGGGTTGAGGTTCGGTAAAGGTTAAACGGCCTCGTACTCTATTCTAGATCATACAATATGCATATTATTATTACTATTGGATAGAAAACACTCTCAAGTTTCTAAAACTGTTTGAATTATATCTGTGAGTAAAACAGAACTCATTTGGCAGCAAACTTCCAGACAGGAAGTGAAAAATCTGAAAACGAGGCTCTGTTTCAGGGCCTGCCTATTGAATTGCCTTATATTTATGGATATGCATGCACTGCATACGCCTTCCACTAGATGTCAACAGGCAGTGGAAGGTGGAATGGGGTGTCTAGCTTGATCTGAGGTCGAACAAGAGCTTTTGGAATGACGTGTCCAGAATTTCCTTTCTCTACCTAGGCGCGGGAAGCACCTCCATATTGTGTTATGATAAGCGTTCGGTATACACGGCTAATATCTCCGGCTATGATTTTATTTGATACATGTGATAATAACATCGTAAAGCAGGTTTTTTCAACCGAGTTCTATCAGTTTATTCAACGTTTATTTGGACTTATGGAATTTTCCGTTCTATGCGTCAAGAGAAGATGGGCATGTTCGCGCCACATGGCTAGCTAAGGTTGCTAATTCGACAGAAGAAAATGACATTCTAAAACCAAACAACGATTTATTCTTGACCAAGAACCTCTTGTACAAGATTCTGATGGAAGCTCAGCAAAAGTAAGAACAATTTATGATGTTATTTCGTATTTCTGTGGAAAATGTTGAGTCCTATTATCCGCCGTTTTGGCGGGCGCTGTCTCGATATAACGTAAGCTGTTTGTTATGGTAAAGTTATTTTTAAAAATCTAACACGGCGGTTGCATTAAGAACTAGTGTATCTTTCATTTGCTGTCCAACATGTATTTTTTAGTAAAGTTTATGATGAGTTCTTTGGTCAGATTAGGTGAGTGTCCAAACTAGCTCCGGACATTCTGGTGAATCGATGCTACATATTCACAATGTATAACGACGGTTTGCAGCTCTAAATATGCACATTTTCGAACAAAACATAAGTGTATTGTATAACCTGATGTTATAAGACTGTCATCTGATGAAGTTGGTCAAGGTTAGTGATTAATTTTATATCTTTTGCTGGTTTTTGCGATCGCTACCTTTTGCTGCTAATAAATGCATTTGTGTGTTTGGCTATTGTGGTAAGCTAATATAATGCTATATTGTGTTTTCGCTGTAAAACACTTAAAAAAATCGGAAATATTGGCTGGATTCACAAGATGTTTATCTTTCATTTGCTGTACACCATGTATTTTTCATAAATGTTTTATGATGAGTATTTAGGTATTTCACGTTGCTCTCTGTAATTATTCTGGCTGCTTTGGTGATATTTTTGATGGTAGCTGCAATGTAAAACTATGATTTATACCTCAAATATTTTCGAACAAAACATACATTTATTGTATAACATGTTATAAGACTGTCATCTGATGAAGTTGTTTCTTGGTTAGTGACTAATTATATCTCTATTTGGTCGGTTTTGTGATAGCTACCTATGCGGTAGAAAAATTGTGAAAATATGCGGTTGAGTCTTTTGCTATTGTGGTTAGCTAATAGAAATACATATTGTGTTTTTGCTGTAAAACATTTAAAAAATCGGAAATGATGGCTGGATTCACAAGATGTTTATCTTTCATTTGCTGTATTGAACTTGTGATTTCATGAAAATTATATTATATGATATCCCTGTCGCGTTAGGCTAAGCTATGTTAGTCAGCTTTTTTGATGAGGATGCTCCCGGATCCGGGATGGGTATCACTGAAAGGTTAAATGTATTCACTCCCTGAACTTTCTTCCGGACTCTCAGCGTTCATCGTTACAGAATGACGACTCAACTAAGGGAAGCATCAGGGACAGTTTAGTTTTTAATTTTTTTATTGTGGGGGGTGATGTCGGGTCCGGGTGTTGTAGGCCAGAGCTACCTGGGAGGCCTCAGCCGGTTTGTAGGCTCCCATGCCTCAGCTTGTTCGATAGGCTCCCATGCCTAGCTGGGTGAACAGGTTCCCGTGCCTCAACCGATGCAAGGATCTCAGCCAGCTCATCAGGATGTCACTCCTCAGCCGGTTCAGCAGGTTTCTGCGCCTCAGCGGAGGCAACTGGTCCGGATCCCCGGGATCGTCCCTGTGGTTGGCGTCCTGTGACTGGAGCCGGACGCGCCGGGGACAGGGTACTGTCACGTATGCTCTCTCTCCGGCGCTCTAGGTCGTCATGCTCCACCGCCTCAGCCGGATCGACAGGTTCCCGCTCCTTAGCAGGGGTGACCGGTCCGCTCCTGATCCCCGGGATCTTCATCTTGGTCGGCGTCCTGTGGCTGGAACCGCGCGTTGGGGAGGGGGTACTGTCACGTGTGCTCCCTCTCCGGCCTCTAGGTCACCAGGCTGCTCGTTAGGGCGCACATACGTGCATAATGACACTCACCTGGTCTCCATCACATCATGAATGTCACCTTGATTATAAAAATGTGTCTCTAAAAATAAAATTCTCTCAACCTGTGCACCTACGTTGTAGCAACCTCATGATAGGTACAGGGAAAATTTAAATATCATGTAGTAGACTAAACTTAACGATGTTACATTGAGCTGGGTGAATGGAATATGAATGACAGTCATCCAATATATTGTAACAGAAAGAAGGCCATGCTTGTAAAACAGAGATATCGTCCTCCTCCATCTTAAACCGCACCGACCGCCACTGCAGTATATTAACAGTTACTCTACAGTCAAACAAACTGGATGCAGAAAAGTTATCTGCCTCCAACAAATGAGCGAATGGCTTCCAGAAGGAATGAGTAGGAACTGAGTAACCAGTATCAGGCTGAGTGTTGATTAGCCCCCTAGAGTCGACTGACACACCGGTGCATCAATCTAACTGACGTAATAAAAAGTCCTCATCAAAATCAGTCAGTTTAAGCTAGAGATATCTGTTTTTTTCATTGGATGTATCTTCATCCACCGCATCCGCCGATGTCGCATTGCCGCATCTGCGGTGAAAGGTGGCAGAGCTGGACCGGTGTTTGTCAGACCATGAGACATCCCGAAAATTGTTCCTCTCACTAAAACGTCTGTAGTGTCCGAACGGTTTGACCTACAAACTATAATGAGAATGTTTATTGAGAGATCTCTTAATAACTAAATAGATTCAAAGTTGCTATCGAAGTCATTCCAAATGGGATTTTTAACAAAGCAAATGAAATGTAAGGATACTTCACATATCGTCAGTGATACTATTTAGGCCTATATAGCACTTGCGAAGTCATCAACAGCTGTTGTTTCAATTTGACCCAGGCTTTCAACTAAAAATAAACAAAGGCCGAAACTTTATTTAAAGTGCATTTAATGTTTGATATGATTTAGTCCTATTCTTTAGTGGACAAACACAATTAGTGGCACAAACACATTTAAAAAACAACCAAACACAATTCAATATGTCTTTTTCAATGCAGTAAATAGTAAATAGCCTATTAACCTATTAAGTTAATAAATTATATGCTGGATTCACATCTCCAACTAAACTTAAAATAAACGTTAAAGAATAGGATGAAGCCAGTGGCTCAAATGAAACTATCCAAGGATTAGATACAGCTACATTTAAATGTTGATATTTGGTTGCAATGTCAACCAAACACAATTCAATAAGACTTTTGTAATACAGTAAATAGCCTAAAGTTATCTTACAAATTAAGGTAACAGTTTTTATTCAACCTTAAAATGAATAACACATCCATGGCCACATTTAAGGTTACTGTAAATATAAATGTCTTCGTATGTAGCCTAATCATAGATAGTGTGCATTACATATTTTTTTACCTTTATTTATCTAGGCAAGTCAGTTAAGAACAAATTCTTATTTACAATGGCGGCCTACACCAGCCAGGCCTGGACGACACTGGGCCAATTGTGCACCACCCTAATCACGGCCGGTTGTGATACAGCCTGGATTCAAACCAGGGTGTTTGTAGTGACGCCTCAAGCATTGAGACGCAGTGCCTTAGACCGCTGCACCACTCGGGAGAGAAGGTCAAGGTCTGCGGAGATCTTTACAATTGCTATAATAATCTGTGCAGAGTCTCAAACAGCATTAATTACTTGCACTATGTACTTGTAATGTAATCTCAACTGCAATCCAGGTCATTTGGTTGTGCTATTAGATGAAGCACAGTGATAAACACATTAAGTCATTATATAAATACAAAATATCTGACATTGTAATCCCATTTGAACTTTGTTGTGCTTTTAAATGGTTGAAAGTGCAGTAATAACACATTGGGAACTTAACAAACTTCTGTCTGTATTCTTGAGTGGGTGAATAAAAGTAGAAATCTCATTAATCAGGGTCTCAACCAAATAGTACCTAAATGTCCACGTTGAAATGACGTTGTGTACCCTGTCGATATGAACTCTGAAGCAGGTAGCGTTTACATTGTTGGCTGAACTGACAGCCAAATCCAAAGGTACAGCAAGAGAGAGAGATCTGTGTGTTAACTGAATGTTTATGCACACAGGCTGTCTCCCTCTCCCCGTAATTCATCTCACACAATGATGATGACATGAGTCACAGTGTCAGGTCATTTGCATACATGTGTACACACAAACACACACACACAGACACAGGGTTGACATGAGTCAGCGTCAGCTCATTGAGCCCAGTGGAAGTTTGACTGGAGGGTGCTAAGGACAACCACAACACAGCTGGTTAGACCAGGACAGGATAGGACAAGCCTAACTGGACGTGTGCCTGGGGACATTCTTCCCATTCTCCTCGGTATAGACTATTACTTGTTAGCTCAATTTCAGAATTGCCCCAGAGAAATAGCTTACTGTATGTCCCTAAAATGCTAATTCTATTTTTCCTTCACGTCAGAAGTGCATTGTTTTTGGTCTCCTCATTGTCATGAAAGTACAAGAAGCAGAGTAAATCCAATGTGATTTACATATGTTGTTGCTAATGGATATCTATATAATCAATACATCCAAGACCAAATGCGTCCGATGGCATGGCTGAAAATGTTATTGTTTTATATCCCACTGTTGACCTGATAATGTAAATGTCAACCTATACTACACATACAGTACAAGTCAAAAGTTTGGACACACCTACTCAATCAAGTGGTTTTCTTTATTCTTACTATTTTTTACATTGTAGAATAATAGTGAAGACATCAAAACGATCAAATAACACATATGGAATCATGATGACAGCTTTGCATGCTCTTGGCATTCTCTCAACCAGCTCCATGAGGAACGCTTTTCTAACAGTCTTGAAGGAGTTCCCACATATGCTGAGTGCGTGTTGGCTGCTTTTCCTTCACTCTGCGGTCCAACTCATCCCAAGCCATCTCAATTGGGTCATATCAGGTTTCAGGTATGACCCAGATGCAGACAGTGTCAAAGAAACAAATGTTTTTTTCTAGTACAGGGACAGGCAAACAAAAGGCAGGCAGATGTCAGTAGTCCAGAGAGGGTGCAAAAGGTCCAGAACAGCAGGTAAGCTCAGGGTCATGGCAGGCAGGGGTCAATAATCCAGTAGAGGTGGGGCAAGGTACGGTCAAAACCGGGAAGGACTAGAAAACAGGAGAAAGAACAGACAGGAGGTTTCATCAAACAAAACAAACTGGCAACAGACAAACAGAGAACACAGGTACAAATACACAGGGAATAATGGGGAAGATGGGCACAAAGACATGTGAAACAGATCAGGGTGTGACAGTACCCCCCCCCCCCCCCCCTCCCCTTGGGGCGCCACCCGGTCCTACCTGGCCACCCGGTCCTTCTTGGCCGCATACCTGGTTGACCGGGGTGCCAGCGTTGGAAATCCGCAATACCTCCTTCAGGTACGACAACAGTGAAGGACAAACATCTGCGCCGAAGGTATGCCGAACTCTTCTTCTTGCTCAGGGAAGAGCGGGGGCTAATACCCCAGGGAACACTCAAAGAGTGATAGGCCCGTGGCAGAGCAGGGAAGGGTGTTGCCAGCGTATTCAACCCACACAACCTGCTGGCTCCAGGTGGTGGGGTTGGCTCACTCCGACTGGCCGCTGGACTGGGGGTGGAAATCGGAGGAACCAATGAGGGTGCAGAACGTCTTCCAGAACCGGGATGAGAACTGAGGACCCCGGTCGGAGACCATGTCTACTGGCAGTTCATGGATCCGGAAGACGTGCTGCACCATGAGCTGGGCCATCTCTTTGGCAGAGGGCAGCTTGGGGAGAGGAATGAAGTGGGCGGCTTTGGAAAACCGATCGACATTGGTCAGAATGGCGGTGTTGCCATCAGACGGGGGGAGTTCCGTGACAAAGTCCAGGGAGATGTGAGACCAGGGATGGTGAAGGACAGGCAGAGGTTGGAGGAGACCAGCCGGAACTTGTCTAAGTGTCTTGTACTGTGCACAGACCATGCAAGTGGCGACGAATGAGGAGACATCCGGAACCATGGTAGGCCACCAAAAGCGTTGTGGCACATAAGCCAGGGTCCGACGGGAGCCCGGGTGGCAGGCAGGCCTGGATGAGTGGGCCCACTACAAAATGAAAATTGCCTTGTTACAACAGGGTCGGGAATTGAAGAACACCCCATTCTCTATTAATGTACAATTTCCTCATGAAATAGTGGAGAGTCGATGTGCCCTGTACCCCACTTTCAAAAGGCTCCGAGCAGAGAAGCAGAATGTTCGTCTAGTGGTGGATAAATGATACGTAAACAACCAACTGTTCAAGGACTAGAAGATTACAACGTGGCTGTGAATTATAGTTACCTCCTGTTGAAGTCGGCCCCGATACATATTTGCATCGCATTACACAGTACAAATATGGATTCATTTGTATTTTTTTGTTGCATGAACGATTAAAAAAAACATTATAATAACAATAGTTCTATATTCATGCAATATGGAACCGTCGACTATGTGGACTTAGAATAAGGTTGGATTTATATTATTGCAGAATGGGTATGATGAAGTTAACCTTTCTCTATTCAGGAAATATGGAACTTTGAACTATGTGGATGTAAGATCAGATTTTGATTTAGGGGAAGGCGAAGATAGGTAAAGATTACCTTTTTTTCTTCATGATTTTTTATTTATTCATGTTGCAGATTGAACATTAGAAATGCCAAGGTTGTTTTTTTCATTCAATATGATATGGCCTAATTGTAGAGGTCGGGGCATATTATGACTTAAAAGCTGTTATATAGTGCGGCCCTTGTTCGACGATGTGAATCTGAACGACTAGCTTTTAAGATAAAACTTAATGAATATTAATAGATTTATTATAGGGCTAGGATAAATGATTATATAATACCTCATTGGATTCAATTGTTCCAATTATTTATGAAAGAATGAAGAGAAAACGACCTAAATATATCACAAGACCTGTCCTTTTTTATGTCCATTACATGCAAGACATATTTCATGTAGTCCTCATTATATCCTGTTGTATTCCGACAAAAAAAAATATATATATATAAAGAAGAAGGAAAAAGGAACAAAGATTGTAACGGCCGCTAACGATTGCAAATAAAAATGTGATTTGTCTTAGGGTTCACATTATATCCTGTTGTATCGTGCCGTGGCTGTGCCAGAGCCGACTGCAAGCCAAACCCGGGCAGCCCTCTATGGGAAGACATACCCAAGTTCAACTCACATTCGACTCCGACACAGCCACGGCACAACAGCCAAGAACACATGCAGTACTGTCAATCCAGAGCGAGTAAACCTGTAAAACCAATCCTCTCTCCACCCATACTAATTATGTTTTTTATTCCAGGGTCGTTGCTCTATCACCTCGGCTGTTTTACACCTAGGCCTATATCATTAGGATCAAGGATATAAAAGGGTAGCACAAATAGCTTATGTAGAAATATATAATATACCTGTTTCTCGCTTAGAGAAGTGCTTAGCCAGTTATTTTTTTAGTTCTACCGTTAACTTGAATCACTTTATCTCATTGTTAATCAGCCCCCCACACACTAGAGACAACAACCTTGTTGACAAAACCTAATCCATCCATTTGCCAGTGTGTATCAGAAAAATAATCATCCTTTACATATTTGATTTTGAGATTCACTTTTTAAAAGGGTAATAACACCAATTATTTTAGGATCGTATAGACCTTTTCCAACAGAGAACCGTGGCAGGTTTTTAATTATAGGCTGGGCTGACATTCTTATAGTCTTGCTAGGACTTTCTAATATGAGTATGCATTTATACCATTGTGTTATTATTTCTATTAATATTATCTATTATTGCTACTATTTTTATTCTTTATTTTACATTTGTATTGTTTTCCATGTTATTTGGTTAGTTCTCTTAAGTATCCTCATAGATATGTATGTTATCATGGGACTGCCCATTTTCCCCTCTGGCCAACACCAATTGTCGGCCAAGGGTTTCCCTTAGGACGCAAAGGTGCATCATGAGTCAGGGAGATGGTCTGATGGTGTCTTAGTGACAACAGACCTAGATAGGTTTTAGTGGATGGAATATTAGGACAATTGGAGGTTTACAAAGTTACAGCTACAGTGCACTTAACAGTGCAAATGATTATGGTACAACTATGTGGACACTTAATCGTCATGGTGCTTTTTAATGGTAAGTTTACAAACATTGGTTGTGGTAAGTATAATTGAAACTTGGGTATCATTATGGTAAGTGGGGAAATAAGTATAGCAAGTTATAATTGTAATGGCTTAGCAGATCATTTACATGGCTTAAAGAATAGAATATCTATTGTTTACAGGAAACTCATTCTACAAATATAGATGAGGTTGGGTGGAAAAAGAACTGGGAGGGAGAAATATATATTTTTGTCATGGGCAAAGAAACTCAAAGGGGTGATTATACTAATTAATACAAATGTTGATCCGATTGTGCAAACAGATATGCAAGGAAGATGGATTATTTGAAATATGCTATTGGACCAAAAACAGATTTGGCTAATTAATCTATATGATCCACAATTTTTCTAAAATATATAAAATAATCTATTGAGCTCACAAGCAATGAAATAATCTATTATTATGGTGGAATATTATAATACGGTACCTCAATGGATCGTAAAGGAAATTACTAATACAAACTATCACCCTCAAGCACAAAGATCACAAAGATCATGGATACATTAGAACTCGTGGATATATGGAGGTTGAAAAACCCTGACCTAGTGAGATATAAATGGAGGAGGCTTCATCAAGCTAGCCGTCTTGACTACTTCCTCGTCTCGTTCTGGCTGACATCAAAAGTTAAAAAAAATATTAATTGGAGACCGAATGCAATCGGACCACCATCTATTGGCCTCCATATAACTCTTACAGAATTCCCTTTTGGACGAGGATATTGGAAATGTATCAAAGCCTATTGGATGACAATTTGTTCTTAAATAACAAAATAATTAATAACTGACTTTTTTTGTACAACATAGGTACAGCAGATCCCCTTATTGTACGGGACATTTTCAAATGTACTTTTAGAGGCCATTCAATACAATGCTCATCATTAAACAAAAGCAGTTTAGGTCAAAAGAGATTAGACTTATAAAGGAAATAGAGGAAGCAACAGTGCAGGCAGATGGTAATGGAAACTGTACTACAGGGGCACAAAATAGGTTAGAGGAAAAACAAAAGGAATCGGAGGTACTTATTCAAGAACGATCAAGTGTAATGTATTACAAAAATGAATCAAAATGGATGGAAAATGCATTTTTCTTGAATTTTCAACAAAGAAATTTACAGAATTTACAGAACCTCGTTACAAATGATGCAGTTACCCATGATTCACCAAATTATATTTTGAAAGAGGAAGCAAAATATTTTAAGCATGTTTTCTTTCCAGTCTCCTCCATTTCCACCGAATGATGTTAACTGTAAGGATTTCTTTCCTAATAATAATGTAAAATTAACAAATTTACAGAAATACCTGTGTGAAGGCCAACTTACAGGAGAGGAACTTTTTGAGGCAATGCCACGACTTCCACCGAAGGTGGCTCCTCTCCCTGTTCGGGTGGCGCTCGGCGGTCGTCGTCACCAGTCTACTAGCTGCCACCGATTCCTTTTTATTTTCTGTTGGTTTTGTCTTGATTGTTTTCACCTGTATCTTATTTGTTGTTAATTAGGGGCTATTTAAACTCCCAGGTCCCGCCTGCTTTTGTGCGGGCTTATCCTTTATGTCAGTGGTGTATTATTGTTTTGCTCTTACGTGTTTGCTGTCTGTTGTTTTCCCTGGTTGGGGGACTTATCGGTTCATTGGTCAGTTTTGCCTGGTTGTTGGCTGGACCCAGCTGAAATAAAACGTATTCATTTGTAGCGAGCGTTACGGGCGGAACCCGCTCCTCCTCAGTGTCCGGCGGGGCGGAAGTACGTGCCGCTTGGTGTCCGGGACAAATTGATTCGGTGGGCTCACGTTCTAGCCTCCTCGGGTCACCCTGGGGTGAGGAGGACAGTGGGGAGACTTCGGGGGAGGTATTGGTGGCCTACTTTGGCTAGGGACGCTGGGTTTTATGTCTCCTCCTGTTCGGTATGCGCTCAGAGTAAGGCTCCTAGGCACCTTCCTAGAGGGAAGTTACAACCCCTCCCCGTTCCACAACGGCCTTGGTCACATCTATCCGTAGATTTCCTGACCGACCTTCCCCCGTCTCAAGGGAATACTACGGTTCTGGTGATTGTGGATCGGTTCTCTAAGTCCTGCCGTCTCCTCCCGTTGCCCGGTATCCCTACAGCCCTGCAGACTGCGGAGGCATTATTCACCCACGTCTTCCGGCACTACGGGGTGCCGGAGGACATCGTTTCTGATCGGGGCCCCCAGTTCACGTCCAGAGTATGGAGGGCGTTTATGGAGCGTTTGGGGGTCTCGGTCAGCCTTACCTCCGGTTATCACCCTGAGAGTAATGGGCAGGTGGAGAGAGTGAACCAGGAGGTGGGTAGGTTTCTGCGGTCGTATTGCCAGGACCGGCCAGGGGAGTGGGCGAGATACATCCCCTGGGCAGAAATGGCCCAGAACTCACTACGCCACTCCTCTACTAACATGTCCCCCTTTCAGTGTGTATTGGGGTACCAGCCGGTCCTGGCACCATGGCATCCGAGCCAGACCGAGGCTCCTGCGGTGGAGGAATGGGTGCAGCGCTCCAAGGAGACATGGAGGGCCGTCCAGGAATCACTTCAACAAGCTAGTGGACGGCAGAAGAGGAGTGCTGACCGCCACCGCAGTGAGGCCCCCGTGTTTGTACCGGGGGACAGGGTCTGGCTCTCGACCCGAAACCTGCCCCTCCGCTTGCCCTGCCGGAAGCTGGGTCCGCAGTGTGTAGGGCCCTTCAAAGTCCTGAGGAGAATAAACGAGGTGTGTTATCGATTACAACTCCCTTCCTATTATCGTATTAACCCCTCGTTTCATGTGTCTCTCCTCAGGCCGGTGGTAGCTGGTCCCCTGCAGGACGGTGAGGTACCGGAGGTCCCTCCTCCCCCTCTAGACATCGAGGGTTCCCTGCAGTACCTCGTGGACTGGGAGGGGTACGGTCCGGAGGAGAGGTGCTGGGTACCGGTGGGGGACATTTTGGATCCATCGATGTTGAGGGATTACCATCGCCACCATCCGGATCGCCCTGCGCCTCGCCCTCCGGGTCGTCCTCGAGGCCGGTGTCGGCGCGCTGCGGGAGCCGCGTGTCAGGGGGGGGTACTGTAACGACTCCCACCGAAGGTGGCTCCCCTTCCTGTTCGGGTGGCGCTCGGCGGTCGTCGTCACCGGCCTACTAGCTGCTACTGACTTTTCCTCCCCCTCCCTTTTTGTTTAGTGGTTACACCTGTTTGTGGTTACGGTGATTAGTGGGGCTTTATTACCCAGCAGCCCGGCCTGCTGGGTGTGCGGGATTGTTGTGTGTACAGGTAGTACATTCATGTGTGTCACGGTTCGTGTACATTGTATCTTGTGATTTCGTGTTCTCACTTTATGTGGTGGAGCATTACTTTTAGAGTAGCGTCGTGTTTCACCCGTGTTGGGAATTAAATTGGAACGCTACTCTGAACTCTCTGTCTCCTGCGTCTGACTCCTTCATCCACTACACCCCGGGCATTACATAATTGAAAGCACTGCTCTCTGCGTCTGACTCCACACCCACCACTCCTAGCGATCCGTGACAGGCAATAAAATATTTTCAGTCTGGAAATACACCAGGGATTGACATGTACTCAAATATCCATCATTAGCATGTTTTAATTACTCTTATACAAATGGTAGAGTTTCAAAACTGGAGGCTTCTAACACTTCAATGTTGCGATGGAAAAATCCTGGCGAAATGCATAGCACATAGAATAAAAAAGATTTTTACCAGATATTGTTCATCCTGATCAGGCAGGTTTTTAACATGGACGACGTATTGGAGATATGAGAGCGAGATAGTAACTGGTTGTGCCAGACAGGTACATGGGTAATTTAGCAGGCAGGAATTTGTTAAGTACCTCTCGCCAAATGTCTCTTTGCCTAAGAGACGTCAAAGTAAACTTGATAAGTAGCATTTGGATTAATCCATTGATTCCCACACTATCAAGACACTAAGAAGGTGGTCAGGTTAATTCAGTCCCTATATGTTCACTGTAGGCCTACACTGTTATCTGTACATGCAGGAAGTTGTAAATTAAACATTTATGTTAAATATTACATTGTAAATGCGTACCTTATCCGACAAGTGCTCCTGGAAAAAAGGTATATGCCCCATCTATCATCAAGGGACTTAGCTCATCAGTCCATTCCACCTTTCCACCAGTTTATTTATTTAATTACAGAATTAACACTTTTAATCTCAAATGTCATGGCAGTGCAACTGAGGACATCCTGTTGTTTACACAATACTGAGAAAATGATGAGGCACTGAGAAAGGATGGTAAACTGTCAATTATATTTCAAATGACCCCAACTAGGGTTTGATACAAATTTCTATCAGTGGTAAATGTAGTCTTATTCTTTTAACAATTTTTATACCTTGAACGTCACTGTCATGATGTTTGGTTCCTTTTCCTATTCCTTCCCACTCATCTCTCCTGTCTGCTCCTCTCGCCCACATCAGATGTAGACAATGAAGAGGAAGACGAGGAAGATGAGAGCAAAGAGGTTGTCTACCGGGAGCGTGTGCCAATTTTGTCGGCATATTGACGGTCGCTGGGGGTCAGAATCTCGTATGTTCTCCACCTCCTCTGGTTCGAGTGACGCCAGCGGGGGCGGAACCGACAATGTGGTCCAATCAGATGAAGAGGAGGTGCACGCCGACACCCTCCTGCTGACCTCCGTGCCCCGAATGAAAGATGAAGAGACAGGAGAGGAAGCGGAGCTTATCCACTCCATCTTAGAGACACAAGTCAATCAGCTGTTCTGACAAGGAAAGGGTAAACAGACTAACTCAGAGATTGATACATACACAGTACCATCACTGTATCTTTCCATGTTACCCTGGCCGGGGTATCCTGGAATGACATTGACCTCATCCCGTCAGTAGATGACGACTGGCTATTCTTTAAAAGTGCCTTCCTCACCATCTTAAATAAGCATGCCCCATTCAAAAAATTTAGAACTAGGAATAGATGTATTCCTTGGTTCACTCCAGACCTGTCTGCCCTTGACCAGCACAAAAACATCCTGTGGCGTTCTGCATTAGCATCGAATAGCCCCCGTGATATGCAACTTTTCAGGGAAGTTAGGAACAAATATACGTAGGCAGTTAGGAAAGCTAAGGCTAGCTTTTTCAAACAGAAATTTGCATCCTGTAGTACTAACTCAAAAATGTTCTGGGACACTGTAAAGTCCATGGAGAATAAGAGCACCTCCTCCCAGCTGCCCACTGCTCTGAGGCTAGGAAACACTGTCACCACCGATAAATCCACTATATTTGAGAATTTCAATAAGCATTTCTCTACGGCTGGCCATGCTTTCCACCTGGCTACCCCTACCCCGGTCAACTGCCCGGCACCCTCCACAGCAACCCGCCAAAGCCCCCACCATTTCTCCTTCACCCAAATCCAGATAGCTGATTTTCTGAAAGAGCTGCAAAATCTGGACCCCTACAAATCAGTCGGGCTAGACAATCTGGACCCTCTCTTTCTAAAATTATCTGCCGAAATTGTTGCAACCCCTATTACTAGCCTGTTCAACCTCTCGTTCGTATCGTCTGAGATTCCCAAAGATTGGGAAGCTGCCGCGGTCATCCCCCTCTTCAAAGGGGGTGACACTCTAGACCCAAACTGCTACAGACCTATATCTATCCTACCCTGTCTTTCTAAGGTCTTCGAAAGCCAAGTTAACAAACAGATTACCGACCATTTCGAATCCCACCGTACCTTCTCCGCTATGCAATCTGGTTTCAGAGCTGGTCATGGGTGCACCTCAGCCCCGCTCAAGGTCCTAAACGACATCATAACCGCCATCGATAAGAGACATTACTGCAGCTGTATTCATCGACCTGGCCAAGGCTTTCGACTCTGTCAATCACCACATTCATATTGGCAGACTCGACAGCCTTGGTTTCTCAAATGATTGCCTCGCCTGGTTTACCAACTACTTCTCTGATAAAGTTCAGTGTGTCAAATCGGAGGGCCTGTTGTCCGGACCTCTAGTCTCTATGGAGGTGCCACAGGGTTCAATCCTTGGGCCGACTCTCTTCTCTATATACTGTACATCAATGATGTTGCTCTTGTTATTGGTGAGTCTCTGATCCACCTCTACGCAGACGACACCATTCTGCATACCTCTGGCCCCTCTTTGGACACTGTGTTAACTAACCTCCAGACGAGCTTCAATGCCATACAACTCTCCTTCCGTGGCCTCCAACTGCTCTTAAATACAAGTAAAACTAAATGCATGCTATTCAACCGATCACTGCCCGTACCTGCTCGCCCGTCCAGCATCACTACTCTGGACGGCTCTGACTTAGAATACGTGGACAACTACAAGTACCTAGGTGTCTGGCTAGACTGTAAACTCTCCTTCCAGACTCACATTAAGCATCTCCAATCCAAAATTAAATCTAGATTCGGCTTCCTATATCGCAACAAAGCATCCTTCACTCATGCTGCCAAACATACCCTCGTAAAACTGACCATCCTACCGATCCTCGACTTCGGTGATGTCATCTATAAAATAGCCTCCAACACTCTACTCAACAAACTGGATGCAGTCTATCACAGTGCCATCCGTTTTGTCACCAAAGCTCCATACACTACCCACCATTGCGACCTGTACGCTCTCGTTGGTTGGCCCTCGCTTCATACTCGTCGCCAAACCCACTGGCTACAGGTTATCTACAAGTCTCTGCTAGGTAAAGCCCCGCCTTATCTCAGCTCACTGGTCACCATAGCAGCACCCACTCGTAGCACGCGCTCCAGCAGGTATATCTCACTGGTCACCCCCAAAGCCAATTCCTCCTTTGGTCGTCTTTCCTTCCAGTTCTCTGCTGCCAATGACTGGAATGAACTGCAAAAATCTCTGAAGCTGGAGACTCATATCTCCCTCACTAGCTTTAAGCACCAGCTGTCAGAGCAGCTCACCGATCACTGCACCTGTACATAGCCCATCTGTAAACAGCCCATCTATCTACCTACCTCATCCCCATACTGTATTTATTTGTTTATCTTGCTTCTTTGCACCCCAGTATCTCTACTTGCAAATTCATCTTCTGCACATCTACCATTCCAGTGTTTAATTGCTATATTGTAATTACTTCGCTACCATGGCCTATAGTATTGCCTTAACTCCCTTATCTTACCTCATTTGCACTCACTGTATGTAGACTTTTTGTTTTCTTTTGTTCTACTGTATTGTTGACTGTATGTTTTGTTTATTCCATGTGTAACTCTGTGTTGTTGTATGTGTAGAATTGCTTTGCTTTGCTTGGCTAAGTGGCAGTTGCAAATGAGAACTTGTTCTGAACTTGCCTACCTGGTTAAATAAAATAAAATAAATGCCACTGGAAACACCTAGCATGGACACCTCTTGTAGTGTGTTGTTGCGTAACTATGAAAACGACTTATTGATGACGTCTCATCATTTCAACTTAGCTCTATTGTACTGAACACTCAGTTTTCACTGGGTGTTTTTTCTGTTGCTTCAGAGTATTATACTCATATTTTGTTTAACCATTATCAAGTTGCCAATAATGTGTTTGTCATATTTGTCATACACAGAATATAATTGTCAGAGGGAGAAATTAAGACTGATCCAGATGTCTGTCACACATAAGAATCTGTGAACATTGAGAGACTACATCCTAGATCCAGTCGTATCCATTCCTTGATGCTGCTATTAAACACTGAATTCTGATAGATGAGTCTCTTTGCAGCATGATTGGGTTCAGTTAGTGTTAATAACCTGTTTGGGATAGGGGGCAGCATTTTCACGTTCGGATGAAAAGCGTCCCCAGAGTAAACTGCCTGCTACTCAGGCCCAGAAGCAAATATATGCATATTATTAGTAGATTTGGATAGAAAACACTCTGAAGTTTCTTAAACTGTTTGAATGATGTCTGTGAGTATAACAGAACTCATATTGCTGGCGAAAACCTGAGAAAAATCCACCAGGAAGTGGGAAATCTGAGGTTTGTAGTTTTTCAACTCATTGCTTTTCTAATATATACAGTGTCTATGAATGATTGTGCACTGCCTAGGGGTTCCACTAGATGTCAACCATCAATAGAAATTATAATCAGACTTCTATGATGTTGTGGGAGAGAATGATAGCAGAATCAGTCAGGTGTCCATCAATCAGCCATTTTCTGATCATGCTTTTTCCTCGTGGAAGTCACTTACGTTCCATTGCTCACGAAGACAAGAAAGAATACTCCGGTTGGAACTTTATTGAAGCTATATGTTAAAAACATCCTAATGATTGATTCTGTACTTAGTTTGAAATGTTTCTTCGACCGGTAATATCACTTTTTGAAGTTTTTGTCCGATATAACGCTGACCAGAATTTGCGTTTGGATATGTAAACCAGACGCGCTAACAAAAGAAGGTATTTGGACATAAATAACGGATTTTTTCGAACAAAACAAACATTTATTGTGGACCTTGGATTCCTGGTGTGCTTTCTGATGTAGACCATCAAAGGTAAGGGAATATTTATCATATATTTTCTTGTTTATCTTGACGCCATCTTTGCGGCTGTGGTGTTTTACTTTTGAGCGCCGTCTCAGATTATAGCGTGGGTTTCTTTTTCCGTAAAGTTTTTTTGTAATCTGACACAGCGGTTGCATTAAGGAAAGGTATATCTATAATTCCATGTGTATAACTTGTATTATCATCTATATTTATGAGTATTTCTGTTGAAACGATGTGGCTATGCAAAGTCACTTGATGTTTTTGCCACTAGTGAATCTAGTCGCCTCAATGTAAACTCAGATTTTTTGATATAAATATGAATTTAATCAAACAAAACATGCATGTATTGTGTAACATGAAGTCCTATGAGTGTCATCTGATGAAAATAATCGAAGGTTAGTGATTCATTTTATCTCTATTCTGGTTTTTGTGAAGCTATCTTTAGCTGGAAAAAATGGCTGTGATTATTGTGGTTTTGTGGTGACCTAACGTAATCGTTTGTAGTGCTTTCGCTGAAAAGCCTATTTGAAATCGGACACTTTGGTGGGATTAACAACAAGATTACATTTAAAATGATATAAGACACACGAATGTCTGAGGAATTTTAATTATGAGATTTCTGTTTTTTGAATTTGGCGCCCTGCACTTTGACTGGCTGTTGTCATTTCGATCCCGTTAACGGGACTTCAGCCATAAGAAGTTTTAAGTTATCAAGTTTGGTTAACCTTTCATTGCTACCCATCCCGGATCCGGGAGCATCCTCATCAAAAAAGCTGACTAGCATAGCCTAACGCATTTCAAGGCTGCGCTGAAACAATGACTGGTAAATTATTCAAGACCAGCTCAGTTAATCCCTACCATTGTGACAATGAGTTGTCATAATGCTGCATCAAATGTACATGATCTTAGAGGCATTGGCAAACACAATGTAAGTAATTTAATTTATGTACCCCTAATTGCACCGAATACATCTGTTTATCCTACAGCTATTGTAAGCAGTAATCATGAACCTATAAACCAGAGTTACACTGTTAGCACTGAGGCGGTGTGCAATAGTAGGCAGACCACTTTATGCAGCTCACCCTGCACTATCAGCTCCAATGTAAACAACATGAGTAAGATTACCTCTGATAAGCTCCCCAGTAAAGCATTAAAAACAATCAAGCAACCCTGAAAGGTCAAAACCAGTTCAGAGTCAAGGAGGAACAGTGTGGCAGGCAGGCTCGAGGTCAGGGCAGGCAGAATGGTCAGGCAGGTGGATACAGAGTCTAGAAACAGGCAAAGGTCAAAACCGGGAGGACTAGAAAAAGGAGAATAGCAAAGGCAGGAGAATGGGAAACAACGCTGGTTGACTTGGAAACGTACAAGACGAACTGGTACAGAGAGACAGGAAACACAAGGATAAATACACTGGGGAAAACAAGCGATACCTGGAAGGGGTGGAGACAATAACAAGGACAGGTGAAACAGATCAGGGTGTGACACGAACTGGCCATGACGGCCCCAGCAGACTAGGACCAGCTCCGCCACGCTGTTCTAATGCAGGGAACCACCATTGGGAGACATGAGGAGCTGCTATTACGGAGCAAATCAGGGAGTTAGCTCATAGGCAGCCTGCCACCTTAGAGAACCCCCAACCACCTAGTAACTTTTTACCGGTGAGTTTGTACAGGCTACCCCGGCTCCCTGAGAACCCCGCTTACCTCCTCTGGAGCGATATTCTGGGTATCCTGGTACCTGGGTTTTCTTCCTCAGTGCTCCCTTATTTTTGAGCTACAGCCATCTTCATTTCCTTCGGACTGATCAAAGATAGCATATATTATTACACTAAAGTCAGGAAGGGCGCTCTCTAGGGCTACGGCAGTTTGAGAGCAACAATTTGCCATTTGTCATCATCTGGAGGATTTCATGGCAGAGATGCACACCCTACAACACCCCACGTCACCCATGCATACCCTACAAGACATGCCACAAGAGTTCTCTTCACAGTCCCCAAGTCCAGAACAGACTTTGAGAGGCACACAGTATTACATAGAGCCATGACTACATGGAACTCTATTCCACATCAAGTAACTGACGCAAGCAGTAAAATTAGATTAAAAAAACAGACGGGGACTGTGAAGCAACACAAACATTGGCACAGACACATGCATACACACACACACACAGATACGATAACATCCACACTATACATACTAGAGGTCGACCGATTATGATTTTTCACCGCCGATACCGATACCGATTATTGGAGGACCAAAAAAAGCCGATACCAATTAATCGGACTATTTATTTTATTTTATTTGTAATAATGACAATTACAACAATACTGAATGAACACTTATTTTAAGTTAATATAATACATCAATAAAATCAATTTAGCCTCAAGTAAATAATGAAACATGTTCAATTTAGTTTAAATAATGCAAAAACAACGTGTTGGAGAAGAAAGTAAAAGTGCAATATGTGCCATGTAAGAAAGCTAACGTTTAAGTTCCTTGTTCAGAACATGAGAACATATGAAAGCTGGTGGTTCCTTTTAACATGAGTCTTCAATATTCCCAGGTAAGAAGTTTTAGGTTGTAGTTACTATAGGAATTATAGGACTATTTCTCTCTATACCATTTGTATTTCATATATTGGAAGTTTTTATAGGCACTTTAGTATTGCCAGTGTAACAGTATAGCTTCCGTCCCTCTCCTCGCTCCTACCTGGGCTCGAACCAGGAACACATCGACAACAGCCACTCTCGAAGCAGCGTTACCCATGCAGAGCAAGGGGAACAACTACTCCAAGTCTCAGAGCGAGTGACGTCACCGATTGAAACGCTATTAGCGCGCTCCCCGCTAACTAGCTAGCCATTTCATATCGGTTACACCAGCCTAATCTCGGGAGTTGATAGGCTTGAAGTCATGAACAGTGCAATGCTTGAAGCACAGCGACGAGCTGCTGGCAAAACGCACGAAAGTGCTGTTTGAATGAGTGCTTACGAGCCTGCTGGTGCCTACCATCGCTCAGTCAGACTGCTCTATCAAATCATAGACTTAATTATAACATAATAACACACAGAAATACGAGCTTGAGGTCATTAATATGGTCGAATCCGGAAACTATCATCTCGAAAACAAAACGTTTATTCTTTCAGTGAAATACGAACGGTTGCACTACCTTCAATGTTATGTCATAATTACCTAAAATTCTGGCAAATTAGTCCGCAACAAGCCAGGCGGTCCAAACTGTTGTATGTACCCTGACTCTGCGTGCAATGAACGCAAGAGAAGTGACTCAATTTCACCTGGTTAATATTGCCTGCTAACCTGGATTTCTTTTAACTAAATATGCAGGTTTAAAATATATACTTCTCTGTATTGATTTTAAGAAAGGCATTGATGTTTATGGTTAGGTATGCGTTGGAGCAACGACAGTCCTGTTTCGCGAATGCGCACCGCATCGATTATATGCAACGCAGGACACGCTAGATAAACTAGTAATATCATCAGCCATGTGTAGTTAACTAGTGATTATGTTAAGATTGATTGAATGATTGTTTTTTCTAAGATAAGTTTAATGCTAGCTAGCAACTTACCTAGGCTTCTTACTGCATTTGCGTAACAGGCAGGCTCCTCGTGGAGTGCAATATAAGGCAGGTGGGTAGAGCGTTGGACTAGTTAACCGTAAGGTTGCCAGATTGAATCCCCGAGCTGACAAGGTAAAAATCTGTCGCTCTGCCCCTGAACAAGGCAGTTAACCCACCGTTCCTAGGCCATCATTGAAAATAAGAATGTGTTCTTAACTGACTTGCCTAGTTAAATAATGGTGTAAAAAAAATACCGATTTCTGATTGTTATAAAAACTTGAAAATCGGCCCCAATTAATCGGCCATTCCGATTAATCGGTCGACCTCTAATACATACACATGGATTTAGTACAGTAGATATGTGGTAGTGGTGGCGTAGGGGCCTGAGGGCACACAGTGTGTTGTGAAATCTGTGAATGCATTGTATAAACTTCCTTAATTTTGCTGGACCCCAGGAAGAGTAGCTACTGCTTTGGGAGCAGCTACTCTGGATCCATAATAAATACACATACATTCAAAAACCAAAAAGAGCCGGAGAACCAAACAATTTTCAGTTTGCATTCAACCTTCAGGAGTCTCTTCCTTGGAGTTGAGGTTGGGTGGAAAATAGATCTGTTAATCCCTGGTATGTTTTAAAGCCCAGGGGCACTAGTGGAGCTGATGATGAGAGCGAGATAGTAACTGGTTGTGCCAGAAAGGTACTTTTACTCTCTCTTACAAGGAAACACAAGAAGGAAGGTTCGGGGTAATTTAGCAGGGAGGAATTTGTTAAGTACCTCTCGCCAAATGACTCTTTGCGTAAGAGACGTCAAAGTAAACTTGATGAGTAGCATTTGGATTAATCCATTGATTCCCACACTATCAAGACACTAAGAAGGTGGTCAGGTTAATTCAGTCCCTATATGTTCACTGTAGACCTACACTGTTATCTGTCCATGCAGGAAGTTGTAAAGTAAACATTGATGTTAAATATTACATTGTAAATGGATACCTTAACCTACAAGTGCTCCTGGAAAAAAGTATATGTCTCTGTCAGAAGTAGTGCCAATGGAGATTCTAACAAGAGTGTGGTCTTGTCATCTATCCATCTTAGTGTTATGTAAGTATGTAGACGTATTATCCTTAGCTGCCAACCATAGCACTGAGTCGACATGAAATACAATCTGTCAGTCAACCATAGCAAAAAATAAATTTTGTCGAAAATAAAATGTACAATTTAAGTCAAATCCATACCTCTTCACTTCTAGACACAGCTCAGCTGCCTAGAGCATAGAGCACCTTGTCGTAAATTCTGGCATCTTCTCACACCCCCAGGACACAAAGCAGATTATTGGGTTGTGTTCTGAGAAATACTTGCGTTGCAAAGGGTTGGGTCGTGAGGAGAGGGATAGGCTGGGATAATATTTGTTTGAATTGTGTTTATAATGTGCACTGAGCCAACCCTCTGCCATATGCAATTCTGATTAAACCTGGACACTCAACCTACTACACTTTATTGACCTAAACCTCGAATACAAAATTCCAACAACAGTATCTGTATTGTCTGCAGGCCTATAAAATCCTTTCTGATTTAGACATAACCCTAGAAATCTGGGTAGTGTCTAGGATGAGTCATCTCGTCCTGTAGGACGAGCATTAATAAAATATGAGAACCTGAGACCGGCAGAGAGGGTCTTACTCTGACCTCACAAACTACGCCCCTCACTAAAACCCTGGGGACCTGAGATGTGTCACATAGCAGCAACAGGTTATTAGTGGCACACCTATACACGCACACACTAACACATGCATGCATGCACACACAAACACACATGTACACGCGTATATACTAAACACCTACACTCACACGCACACTCTCTCACACATACACAATCTCTCTTTCTCACGCACACACACATACTTGGTGAGGACACATATCTGGGACAAAGGGGAAAAAACGACTGTGTCAGATGTTCAGTGAGCCTGGAGGGATAGTGGGCCGTCCCTCACATGCTGCCTGTACCAACTGTCTCAAGTACTTCTACCACATTTGAGTTCTTGACACTTACGCAAAGGATATCAAGAGGAACGGTCCAAAATGGCGAAGGTGTCCTTTCTTCTGCTGATGGTGAGTACAAAACCAGCTTCTGCACAATTAGCTTTGACACAATAGGTACATTTGCATAAACGTAAACACACATACATTTGACCTTCTAGTAATTTAGCAGACGCTCTTATCTAGAGAATGTGAGTGCATACTTTTTTAAATACTTTTTCATACTATATGTTGTACTGAAATATAGATCACGGAAGTGTCATGTGGGTGCAGTATATCATGTCATAATATTAGTATGACACTTTGCAATTCTTTGAGTTTTTTTCTCTCTGAACGCTGAAAGGTTATGAGTCTATCTAGCCTACCTTATAAACAATAGCACAAAATGGCTGCCAGTGGTTTTAATGATGTTCAGTCAGAGACGGTAGAGAAAGCTAAACAAGCCACTCCCTTTTTCTGATTGGAGCTGAGCCACTCTGGTCTTCTTAAGTATAGCCCCCGACCCGCAGAGGCATCTCACTGGCTATATTTTTTATTAAAGTCAAAAAATGTATTAAAGGGTGTCTCCCGGGTGGCGCAGCGGTATAAGGCACTGCATCACAGTGCTTGAGGAGTCACTACAGACCCGGGTTCGATCCCAAATGGTTCCGTGACCAGGAGTCCCACAATTGGCTCAGCGTTGTTAGGGTAGGGTTTGGCTGGGGGGGGCTTTACTTGGCTCATTGTGCTTTTGTGGCGGGCCGGGTGCCTGCAGGCTGACTTCGGTCGTCAGTTGAACAATGTTTCCTCTGACACATTGGTGCTTCCGGGTTAAGCGGGCAGGTGTTAAGAAGTGCTGTTTGGCAGGTCATGTTTCGGAGGATGCGTGACTTGACCTTCGCTTCTCCCGAGCCTGTTGGGGAGTTGCAGTGATGAGATTGGATATCATGAAATTTGGGAGAAAAAAGCTGTAAAAATCAACTGGCTCATTTATTCAATAATTATTAGCGTTCCTTATAATTATTGGATCATTCATCGGGTATCTTGGTCTTCAAGCTTTTTTTCTTTTGTGGTCTCTAACAAATTTATTTTTATGTATTATACATATCAATTGGTTGCAGTAAATATGATCCCAACCCAATTGTTATAAACCTCACCTTGCGTTCAACCATAACAGCTTTGGACTTAAATAAATGAATGATATGATATGATCTAAAAAAAATTGTACCCCATCTGAACTCAAAATGTAAGCTTGTTTTACTCCAATGTTAGCAAACAAAGTAGATGTAAACAACCAAAACATGGTTAAAACTCTAATTTTTATATCATGGAGTCCTTGCATCCGTAGCTCTGTCTATGAATTTGAGAGTGGTTACATTTCTCCAGTCCCATCCCTCAGCTTTTTACCGAAACGGGCGGGAGAACGCTTTGTTATTTTTTCTACTGCTGATTGCTGCTTTAAATCCTCATAACACACACCCCATTGAATCTAAAGCCTGACTCTGAATAAACATACTTTAAGTTGTTTATTCATTTTCAATTTGACCATCCCTTTACCAAGTTTACCAACCCAAGGTGACTATCCCTTAGTTGGTCTTCAAGCTTTTATATTTTTTTATTTGTTGTCTATAAAAAAATGTATATGAAATGTTTGGTGTCCATGACACATATGTATGGAATGCAACTTTCCATGGCATATTTTCTGTGCTGTATACAAAGCGAAGGTGTCTCGTGCATTGTTGCTCTCTGTTTGCTGTGGTACACTGTCTGGAATCTAAATGGGTTCTTCGGCTGTCCCCTTCGAAGAACCCTTTAAAGAACCCTTTTTGGTTCCAGGTAGATCTCACAGAGGTTTCTACATGGAACCTAAAAGTGTATTGACCGCTAGTCAAAGAAAAAAGGTTCCAATCGCTACTCCACCATTCATTTTTCCCAAATTAGCATTTCTTTTTTGGGGGGTAATTACAGGTGGATATATTGATAAAAGTCACCTTGTCCTAGAGCTATTTACACGGTTATCAAAACGTCACGCCAGGGTAAGCCTACACGAAAACACAGCCCTTATTTGAAGTGTTTCTAAAAACTCATATGGGAAAAAAGAATGGTGGAAAAATGATTGGAACCATTTTCCTGTTTGACTGCTAGGTTTTATGGGTATTATGAATCATACTGTGGTACTCTATGGGGACAGCCAAAGAACCCTTTTTTCCAAGAGTGTAAAAGATCAAATGTATGTAGTTTCATTACCATTTCATGGCTTGCAATTTGGGCATTGTTGTCTGATTGTTTCAATATCACAGGTTTATGATCAAATGAAATTCTATTGATTATATGTGCCGAATACAACAGGTGTAGACTTTACAGTGAAATAGTTACTTATGAAACCATTCCCACAATGCAAAGTAAAAAATTCAGACTAATTAAAAAACTATTGGTGGCTAAATCCGGAGAAATGACAGACCACGTAAAAAACAGTTGGTTACTAAATCTGACTCGAAGGACCATGTAAAAACGGTTGGCTGGAATGCCCTCACCCGTCTGAGCGGTCGGCTGTGAATAACCTCAACCATTATATACTTATAACTGATTGGTTTGGTTCTGCCCACTATAGTGCTGTCCGGTTAGAACATGATGTTGAGGCCCATACTTAACACTTTGTCAACACCACATGCTCAAACACACACACGCAGACACAGCTGTTTCTATTTGAGGATATGATTGCGGTAATCCGAATGACTTGGAATCTTATTGTTGTGGTTCTATAAGACAATGATATGCACACATGTAAACAGTAAGAGGTAAGGGTCATAACTATATAATATACATTCACACTACCGTTCAAAAGTTTGGGGTCACTTAGAAATGTCCTTGTTTTTGAAAGAAAATCACATATTTTTGTCCATTAAAATAACATCAAATTGATCAGAAATAGAGTGTAGACATTGTTAATATTGTAAATGACTATTGTAAGTGGAAATGGCTGATTCTTTAGGGAATATCTGCATAGGCGTACAGAGGCCCATTATCAGCAACCATCACTCCTGTGTTCCAAATGACACGTTGTGTTAGCTAATCCAAGTTGATCATTTTAAAAGACTAATTGATCATTAGAAAACCCTTTTGCAATTATGTTAGCACAGCTGAAACCTGTTGTTCTGATTAAAGAAGCAATAAAACTTGCCTTCTTTAGACTAGTTGAGTATCTGGAGCATCTATCAAGTATCCAAGACCCATGTTGAAATAGCTATGTTTTTTGCAGCAAACAGAGGCAAAGGTACAGGGTAGGCAGGCTCAGGGCCAGGTCAGGCAAAGGTCGGAATTCCAGATAGGGGCAGAGGTACCGGACAGCAGGCAGGCTCAGGGTCAGGGGCAGGCAGAGTGCTCAGGTGGGCGGATTCAGGATCAGGACGGATAAGGGTAAAAAACCAGGGGGGCGAGAAAAAGAGAGGCTGGGAAAAGACAGGAGCTGACAGGACAAAACACTGTTAAGCTTGACAAACAAGATGAACAGGCAACAGACAAACAGAAAACACAGGGAATAAGTACACAGGGGATAATCGGGAGATGGGCGTCACCTGGAGGGGGTGGACACAAGCACAAATACCGGTGAAACAGATCTAGGGGCGCCACCTGGCATCCTACCTGGGCGCATACCTGGTTGACCGGGGTTCCAGTAGAAGTCGGCGATGAGCACCTCTCCTCCGGGCCATAACCCTCCCAGTCAACCAGGTACTGAAAAACCCTGCCCTGTGGTCGAACCGTCAGGACACGTCTCACCGTGTATGCCGGATGGCCATCAATGACACGGGGAGGAGGGGTGGGCCTGGAAATGGAAGACAAAGGACTGTGAGACACGGGCTTAATACGGGATACATGAAAGGTGGGAAGGGTACGGGGCAACAGAAGATGAACAGCAGAGGGACTAATAATTCTAGAGATGGGAAATGGGCCAATAAACCGGGGGGAGAGCTTGCGGGTTTCCACCAGGAGGGGCAGATCCCGGGTGGATAGCCATAGCCATACCTAGCCCATAACGATACCGGGGAGCCTTGATGATACCGGCGATCCGCTTGTCGTCAATACCTGTAGGTGGTCTTGAGGAAGACCGACCAGGCTCGCCTCCAGGTATGACAACAGCGGCGGACAAACATCTGGGCAGAAGGTATGCCGACCTCTTCCTGCTCAGGGAAGAGCGGGGGCTGATACCCCAGGGAACACTCGAACAGTGATAGGCCCGTGGCAGAGCAGGAAAGGGTGTTGCGGGCGTATTCCACCCAGACCAGCTGCTGACTCCAGGTGGTGGGTGGGGTTGGCGGAGACCAGGCAGCGCAGGGTGGTTTCCAGGTCCTGGTTGGCTCACTCCGGCTAGCCGTTGAACTGCTGGTGGAACCCGTAGGATAGGTTTGCCGACGACCCAATGAGGGTGCATAACTCCTTCCAGAACTGGTACGAGAACTGAGGACCCCGGTCGGAGACCATGTCCAGGGGCAGTCCATGGATCCGGAAGATGTGCTGCACCATGACCTGGGCCATCTCCTTGGCAGAGGGTCATTTGGGGAGAGGAATGAAGTGGGCGGCTTTGGAGAACTGATCCACCATGGTCAGGATGGAGATGTTGCCATCAGACGGGTGTAGACCCGTGACAAAGTTCAGGGAGATTTTGGGAACAGGGACGGTGGGGGACAAGCAGAGGTTGGAGGAGACCAGCCGGAGCTTGCCGAGTAGTCTTGTTCTGTGCACAAACTGTGCAAGCGGCGACGAATGCGAACACGTCCGGGATCATGGTAGGCCATGGTCCGGGTCCGACGGGCGCCCGGGTGGCAGACCAGCCTGGAGGAGTGGGCCCACTCCAGGACCGCATAGCGGACGGTGTCAGGAACCAACATCCGTTTTTTTACTGGGAACGCTGCGCCTCACGGACCTGCTTCCCTATTCCCCAGCTTAGTGTTGTCGCCAGGCATGAGGTGGGAAGATGGTCTCGTGTTCCAAGGTAGTAGTCCTGGGGCTGTAGCAGCGGAACAGGGCATCCGGCTTGACATTCTTGGATCCCGAGCGGTACGAGAGGGAAAAGTTTAACCGTGTGAACAGCAGGGCTCATCTGGCTTGCCTGGAGTTGAGGCTCTTGGCGGTGCGGAGATACTCCAGGTTCTTGTGGTCAGTCCACATGATGAGCGGATGTTCCGCCCCCTCCAGCCAGTGCCTCCATTCCTCCAATGCCATCATCACCGTGAGAAGCTTCTGATTCCCCACATCGTAGTTTCTTTCCATTGCGTTGAGGCGATGGAAGAAGAAGGATCTTGAGGTCGAGGGCAGCCCCCACTCCAACGTCCGAAACATTGGCTTCCACCAAGATGGGTCCGGATGAACCAGGATGGGAGCTGTGGTGAAGTGATGTTTGAGATCCCGGAACGCTGGGGACCACGTGAACGGAACCTTGGGCGAGGTGAGTGCTGACAGAGGGGAAGACAGGGTGCTGTAACCGCACATAAAGTGGCGATAGAAAGTAGCGAACCCCAGGAAACGTTGCAGCTGCACCCTGGATGTAGGCTGAGGCCAGTCCAACACAGCTCTTACCTTCCCGGGATCCATCTGGACACTCCCAGCTGAATTGATGTAACCCAGAAAGGAGATGGTGAGGCGATGGAACTCGCACTCCCCTACACAAACAGCTGATTCTCCAGAAGGTGTTGAAGGACCTGCCGGACACGGAGCACGTGTTCTCGAGGAGAGCGGGAGAAGATGAGGATGTCATCAAAGTAGATGATGAACCAGTTCAACATGTCAAAGAGAACATCATTCACCAGAGCCTGGAACACAGCAGGGGCGTTGGTGAGGCCAAAGGGCATGACCAGATACTCGCAGTGGCCACTGGCCGTGTTGAAGACGGTCTTCCACTCATCCCCCTCTCGTATCCACACCAGGTGGTAGGCGTTCCGGAGATCCAGCTTGGTAAACACAGTTGCCCCCTGGAGCGGCTCGAAGGCTGAGGAGATGAGTGGTAGCGGGTAACGGTTCTTAACCGTAATGTCGCTGAGTCCCAGGTAGTCAATGCACGGGCGCAGGAGCTTGTCTTTTTCTCCACGAAGAAGAAGCCTGAGCCGGCGAGAGAGGAAGAGAGATGGATAAATCCAGCAGCTAGGGAGTCCCCAATTTAGGTATCCATAGCCTTAGTCTCCCGTCCCAACAGAGAGTACAGACGTCCTCGGGGCGGCGTGGTGCTAGGGAGATGGCGTGGCAGAACGGGCTCCAACCCAATACCACGGGAATCAGAGGGGACGTGATGAGCAAGAACTGGATAGACTGGTTCCCTGACACCCGTAGGTGGATGGGAGTGGTGTTGTGGGTGACTCGGCCTTCAGAGCGCCCGTCCAACGCTCTAACGTCGATGGGAGTGGAGAGGGTCTGAGTGGGGTTGTTCAGCTCGGACGCCAGGGTAGCGTCCAAATAATTATTGTCGGCCCCAGAGTCAATGAGAACCTGGAGAGATTTGGAACGGTCTCCCCACAGCAGAATGCCATGAAAAGGGGTGTGAGCAGGGGAAGCAGGAACATTCTCCAAATCCTTGCTCTTACCGGTGAGCCTGGCTTCTTTAAAGACAAGAGGACACAAAATGGACAAGAGTCCCGCAATACAGACAACTCTTCGTGTCAATTCCATAGTACCGTTCTGCTGGCAATAGCCCAGCTCTGCCTAGTGGCATAGGCTTAGGAAGCAGTGACTCGGCCGTCTTCGGCAGCCTTCGTGGAGGGTCGGGAAGCCTCTGGTCCTCTCGGCAAAGAGACCGTCGGGCGCTTCCGGGTTGGCAAGGTGGGATCCCTGGGCGTGCAAGCAAAATCAAATTTCCTCTCCCTCCGTCGTTCCCGTAATCGCCTCCGGGCTGCTTCTCTCCCAGAGAACAGGGCGCGAAAAGCCTTCTTCATCTCTGCCACGAATCCCTCCAGACTAATGCATATGGCCGGCAGTAGCCCAGGTGAGAGCCGTGCCGGATATCAGCGTGATGAGGTAGGCTATCTTGGAGCGGTCCAAGGGGATGGAAGCTCGAATACGAGGGCACACTGAGCTAGGAATGCCTGACAGGTGCTCGGCTCTCCATGGAATCGTTCCGGAGGAGGTAAGCGGGGCTCCAGAGAAGGTGGAGTGACCAATGAGCCGGCGCTGCTAGCAGCTGAATTGCTGAGAAGCTGTGGGGTTACCACCATGGTAGGCGGCCTCCCCGACAACCTGTGGAATTGCTCAAGCAAACTGTCCAACGCTCGGTCATGGCGTTCAGCTAACGTTTGTACCCCCTCCGCAAGGCCACAAATCAATTCCTCATGCATACCTATGGTGGCTCCCTGGGAGGAGATGGCGTTGTGCAGCGGGCCCGGGTCTGCTGGGTCAGTCATGGCCAGTTCGTATTATCCATTATTGTAAGTATCCAGGTAAGACCCAGGACAACAACCTCTCCCTTAATGTGATCAAGACAAAGGAGCTGATCGTGGACTACAGGAAAAGGCGAGCCGAACAGGCCCACATTAACATCGACGGGGCTGTAGTGGAGCGGGTTGAGAGTTTCAAGTTCCTTAGTGTCCACATCACCATCAAACTATCATGGTCCAAACATACCAAGACAGTTGTGAAGAGGGCACGACAAAACCTTTTCCCACTCTGGAGACTGAAAAGATTTGGCATGGGTCCCCAGATCCTCAAAAGGTTCTACAGCTGCACCATCGAAAGCATCCTGACCGGTTGCATCACCGCCTGGTATGGCAACTGCTAAGGCGCTACATCTGACCATAAGGCACCCCCCCCCCTTGTACACTGCTGCTACTCGCTGTTTGTTTGTTACCTATGCATAGTCCCTTCGCCCCCACCTACATGTACAGATTACCTCAACTAGCCTGTACCCCTGCACACTGACTCGGTACCGGTGCCCCCCTTTCTCAGGACAAGAATAGACTGACGAGTTTCAGAAGGAAGTTCTTTGTTTCTGGCCATTTTGAGTCTGTAATCGAACCCACAAATGCTGATGCTCCAGATACTCAACTAGTCTAAACAAGGCCAGTTGTATTGCTTCTTTAATCAGGACAACAGTTTTCAGCTATGCTAACATAATTGCAAAAGGGTTTTCTGATGATCAAATAGCCTTTTAAAATGATCAACTTGGATTAGCTAACACTAGCTGCTGATAATGGTCCTCTGTATGCATATGTAGATATTCCATGAAAAAATATGCTGTTTCCAGCTTCAATAGTCATTTACAACATTAACCATGTCTACACCGTATTTCTGATCAGTTTGATGTTATTTTAACGGACATAAATGTTGCTTTTCTTTCGAAAACAAGGACATTTCTAAGTGACCTCAAACTTTTGAACAGTAGTGTATAAATGTATAAATGGCAAATGGCATTATATGTAAAACATGTCTTTAAAGGCTTATAAACATTAACATCAATATAAACATACACTTAAACATTCAGTTCTTGGAGGGAGAGAGAAACTAATTACTTAGATTGACAAAGGGTCTAGATTTATGGCACCCTCTTCTCCAGCCTTGTGTGAGAATCAGCCAGGCTGAGGCCATATCAGATCTGGCCTGGCGCCACAGGGTCGTAAATGAATCTGTGCATGCTGAAGAGCTGTCTGGGATGACTCTAGAAGCTCGCCCATGGCAGCGCAATAAAACACCTTAATAAGGCCACTATGGAAAACGCTGTGTTAGCGTTCGCATGCAAAATACTATGTTTACCAATACATACATCGAAATAAAAAATAAAACCACTTCTGCAAAAGTACTTGTGCAACGCAATAATGACACGTATGGCAGTACGGAATAATACTACATACGATAAACAGTACGCAAAGCAGTATTGGCAGCTCTTAGTAATACTTAGTAATACTATAGTAGGACATATGGCTGAAATGTATCAAAGTAACATGAAGTGAATGACCAATTATTACACAGCATGTAAAATCCCCAATAAAACCCCCCTGCAACTTACATATCGATGCACGACCCTAAATTCAGACATGTGTGTTACTGTCGACAATACTAAGTTCTCCGAAACATGCTTCTTCTCCCTCCGGACTACGGTAACACTCTGACCTGAGTGGGCCGGTGCAGTGGGCGGGTGCAGTGTCCAGATGAGAATTTCCAAGTGTTCTGATTGGTTGGGAATGGCAGGGCTATGATTGGTGAGGGATATGTGGGTTAAATAAAGGTGAAATAAAATCACATTTAAAAAAAAGTAGGCTGAGCAGCCAAACTAATGGGACTTAAGAGAAACTGAAGGGACCTTGAGGGGAAGTTAGGTAGAGGAGAGGAGCAGGGTGGCCTTTTTTACAATAATAGTTACAGTGTTCAGTTAATCATGCAATGTGTTTGCATTGCAACTTTCTGGCATGTGAGACTAATACAGACAATACACAGAATGGCAATGGCAACACGGCTCCATACAATCATCCCCTGCTGCATATAATCTACTTCCCACCATCATCATTACCCATCATGCACGCACACACACACGCACGCCATTATACAGTACACCCAAACTCTCCCACTATCATTATGGCTTCCACAGGTCTGTCACCTGCAATGATTCATACCTTCATCTTTATGTCTTTTTTTACTACACACACACCTGTGAATACATTCTCTCTAATTGCATGTTTGCACTCTTATGTCATCAGGTCTCCATGGCGGTTGCATTAGCACTGGCACATGACACTGGCAACTATACACTGAACAAGCGGGAAAAGAGGGTATGTCATGAGTATTTCCAGAAATGAAAATACATTTGAGTTTAAAAACACAGATACAGTGACCCTCTTCCCCTCACCTTCTCTGATCTCCTAAAGGAGCTGCTGCTGCGTTCCAAAAGAAGGTGGGTCCTATCCACAATTGAGCTAGTGGAGGAGGACCCTGGACCTTTCCCTAAATTCGCCACACAGGTAAAAACATCATACAGCAACAAACAAGACACATCTGTCTACACATGCTACCTCAGTAAATGTAGAAAACCACTGGGCCCATAAATAGTATATAATCATTCAAGAGAAGAAAAGTTCCAACATAACTCTGTAGTAAGCTGTACTGTGACCCCTCTACCGCTCTCGGGCTTCTCCTAAACCAGACCCAGTGTACATAGCCCTGAAAACTGGTAATCTTTCCAGATGTTCAACGATAGAACGGCTGTTTTCAAAAGACATCAGTTCCGTTTATCTGGAACTGGAGTGAACGAGGAACCGGTGGGCGTGTTCTCCATCGACGACAATGACGGAGTGGTGTACGTACACAAGCCGATCGACAGGGAGAAGTACCCCTTATTTCATGTAAGCATCAAAAGATAAAGACCGACGGATGGACGGACAGACAATCTAAACAGACAGACAAACGGAATATCTAACCACAACAGTAATACATTATTTCCCACAGATTGTGTTTGACATCATTGACACGGAGACTGGTACGCCGGTAGACAAGACTCTCGCGTTCGACGTGGCAATTACGGACATCAATGACAACGCCCCTTACTTTGAGCACCCTGTCATGAAAGCAAGTGTAAAAGAGAACATGCCAGAGGGTCAGTACACACAAAGGGCTGTAAATCATGTGCCTGTATATAAAGTATACTTAGCTAGACTGTTCGCCCGAGAACAAGTGGTTCCTCTTTCTTGATCATAGAGAACATGTAAAGGGGAACTCATTTCCCCTCTTCTCCTCCTCCTATTCCTGTTTTCCTTCTCACCCCCCCTCTCCTCCTTCCCTCTTCCCCTGTATCAGGGTATCTGCCAGTGCCTCTGACAGCCAGGGACATGGATCAGGTGAACACACAGAACTCTAACATCAGTATAAGGGTGTTGTCTCAGGAGCCAGCCGAGCCCAAGATCAAGCTGAAGCAGGTGGAGGGCACCAAGATGAGCCAGCTCACCTTCACCGGCTGCTTTGACTATGACGTAAGGCTCCACTATGACACACACACACACACACACACACACACAATTGTGCAAACACACACAATTGACGCACAAACTCTCTCACGCACACACAATCAATAACTGTATGTAAAATGGTGGATCAATATTTCACTTCTTTTGTTGTTCACGTAGAAAGTAAAGATGTATAAAGTGGTTGTTGAAGCTAAGGATCATGGGATACCAGCCCTGTCCTCAACTGCGGTGGTCAACCTCCACATAACGGACTCCAACACTCACCAGCCAGTGTTCAAAGACAAGACCGTAAGTTCCAAGTTGATCGATTGATTGACTGGTTGATTGATTGGTTCAATGATTTGTTGGTTGGTTGGTTGGTTGTTTGATCAATTGATCGATTGATTGAAAATGTCTTTATTGATTTTTGAAGCACAAATGCTTACTTTACCGTCTTTCTTTGCAGTACAATACTCACTTGATGGAGATGGAATCCAATAAAGAGATACTCCGAGTGGCTGTGACTGATGCAGACACCCCCAACACCCCCGCATGGCGAGCCGTTTACTCCATTGTGATGGGGAACGAGGAAGGAAACTATAAGATCGAGACCGACCCCAAGACCAACGAGGGTATACTGACTGTCATCAAGGTGAGTCTGGTGACCTTATGACCTTACATGAGTAGGCCAACAACGTCCTGAGCATGAGCATCACTTAGTCAGTCCCTCCAGGATTTCGCAGTTTTCTTTTGTGATACAGTAGTTGCATTCCAAAATGCTTGATTTTGCTGCAGCAATAAATAAAAAAATGTCACGAAAATGTGCTGACAAGGGAAAACATTTTTGATACTTGATTGATCTATTTTATATAAGAGAAGCGCAGTAATTGGTTAGAATTGTGCACCCCGTTTTTGTAGTGTTGTGATTGAACAGTTAACGTGATGATTTGACTGTTTTTCTCAGGGGAAGGATTTTGAGAAGACAACATTAACCAATGTGCAGATCGCCGTGGAGAACGAGGAGCCTTTGTTTGTCTGTAGCGCCGGCGGGGCCGTGTCCTCTGGTAAGACCCTGACCGTGCCCCCCCAGACGGTCAACGTGACTGTGAAGGTGATTGACGTGAACGACCCCCCGGTGTTTGACAATAAAGTGACAGACGTGTATGGAAAGGAAGAGCAGGAGGTGGGAAAGGTGCTGTACAAACCCATAGTCACCGACGTTGACTCAGATGTGGACAAAATCAGGTGGGTGGCATAACATGTTGTGCCTCAGAAACATCATGATGATTCTTCATTTACCTAGGTTGTAATATTGATTCCCACAACTTACAATATATATACAAAAGTTTGTGGACACCCCTTTAAATGAGTGGATTCAGCTATTTCAGCCATGCCCGTAGCAGACAGGTGTATACAATTGAGCACACAGCCATGCAATCTCCATAGACAAACACTGGCAGTAGAATGGCCTTACTGAAGAGCACAGTGCCTTTCAATGAGGCACTGTCATAGGATGCCACCTTTCCAACAAGTCAGTTCATCAAATTTCTGCCCTGCTAGAGCTGCCCCAGCACTGTAAGTGCTATTATTGTGAAGTAGAATCATCTTGGAGCAACAACAGCTCAGCCACGAAGTGGTAGGCTACAAAAGTTCACAGAACGGGACCACTGAGTGCTGAAGCGCGTAGCGCATAAAAATCATCTGTTCTCGGCTGCAGCACTCACTACCGAGTTCCAAACCGTCTCTGGAAGCAATGTCAGCACAAGAACAGTTCGTCGGGAGCTTCATGAAAGGGGTTTCCATGGCCGAGCTGCCGCACATAAGCCTAAGATCACTATACACAATGCCAAGCATCGGCTGGAGTGGTGTAAAGCTCTCCATTGGACTCTGGAGCAATGGAAACGTGCTCTCTGGAGTGATGAATAACGCTTCACCATCTGGCACTCCGACGGACAAATCTGGGTTTGGCGGATTCCAGGAGAACGCTACCTGCCCCAATGCGTAGTGCAAACTGTAATGTTTGGTGGAGGATAATAATGGCCTGGGACTGTTTTTCATGGTTCGGGCTAGGCCCCTTAGTTCCAGTGAAGGGAAATCTTAACCCTACAGCAAACAATGACATTCTAGACGATTATGTGCTTCCAACTTTGAGGCAACAGTTTGGGGAAGGCTCTTTCCTGTTTCAGCATGACAATGCCCCCATGCACAAAGTGAGGTCCATACAGAAATGGTCTGTTGAGATTGGTGTGGAAGAACTTGACTGGTCTGCACAGCGCCCTGACCTCAACCCCATCAAACACCTTTGGGAGTAATTAAAACCGTGACTGCGAGCCAGGCCTAAACGCCCAACATCAGTGCCGACCTCACTAATGAGCTCACTAATAATGCTCTTGTGGCTGAATGGAAGCAAGTCCCCGCAGCAATGTTCCAACATTTAGTGGAAAGCCTTGCCAGAAGAGTGGAGACTGTTATAGCAGCAAAGGGGAACCAAATCCATATTAATGCCCATGATTTTGGAATGAGATGATTGAGGAGCAGGTGTCCACATACTTTTGGTCATGTAGTGTATATTGAAATTGTGTGTTCACATTAAGCATCTGCACTTTATTTGAAGCCTTTGTTTAAGTTGGTTTCACCATTATTACTTATGACAGTATAGAAAAGCCATGTGTTGACCTGTCTGTCTGTCTGTCTGTCTGTCTGTCTGTCTGTCTGTCTGTCTGTCTGTCTGTCTGTCTGTCTGTCTGTCTGTCTTGTCCTGTCTGTCTGTCTGTCTGTCTTGTCTGCCTGTCCGTCTGTCCTCTCCATGTCCTGACCAGGTATGAGTTAGTTGAGGACCCAGCAAGCTGGTTCACCATAGATCCCAAGACAGGAGAGGTGACTACAGTAAAGAAGATGGACCGGGAATCACCTTATGTCAACAAAGACAACATCTACACTATTCTAATCCAAGCCATAGACTACGGTTAGTGTGTAGTGTGTATGTGTGGATGTGTTTGTGTGTGTGCTTGCATGCAGCTGTGTGTGTATGTACAGTTGAAGTCGGAAGTTTACATACACTTAGGTTGGAGTTATTAAAACTTGTTTTTCACCACTCTACAAATTTCTTGTTAATTAACAAACTATAGTTTTGGCAAGTGGGTTAGGACATCTACTTTGTGCATGAGTAATTTTTCCAACAATTGTTTACTTATAATTCACTGTATCACAATTCCAGTGGGTCAGAAGTTTACATACACTAAGTTGACTGTGCCTTTAGACAGCTTGGAAGATTCCAGAAATTGATGTCATGGCTTTAGAAGCTTCTGATAGGCTAATTGACATGATTTCAGTCAATTGGAGGTGTACCTGTGGATGTATTTCAAGATCTACCTTCAAACTCAGTGCCTCTTTGCTTGACATCATGGGAAAATCAAAATAAATCAGCCAAGACCTCAGAAAAAACATTGTAGACCTCTACAAGTCTGGTTAAACCTTGGAAGCAATTTCCAAATGCCTGAAGGTACCACGTTCATCTGTACAAACAATAGTACGTAAGTGTAAAGACCATTTGACCACGCAGCCGTCATACCGCTCAGGAAGGAGACGCGTTCTGTCTCCTAGAGATGAACGTACTTTGGTGCGAAAAGTGCAAATCAATTCCAGAACAACGGCAAAGGTCCATGTGAAGATGCTGGAGGAAACAGGTACAAAAGTATCTATATCCACAGTAAAATTAATCCTATATCGACATAACCTGAAAGGCCGCTCAGCAGGAAGAAGCCACTGCTCCAAAACCACCATAAAGAAGCCAGACTACGGTTTGCAACTGCACATATGGACAAAGATTGTACTTTTTGGAGAAATATCCTCTGGTCTGATGAAACAAAAATAGAACTGTTTTGGCCATAATAACCATCGTTATGTTTGGAGGGAAAAGGGGGAGGCTTGCAAGCCGAAGAACTCCATCCCAACCGTAAAGCACGGGGGTGGCAGCATCATGTTGTGGGGGTGCTTTGCTGCAGGAGGGACTGGTGCACTTCACAAAATACATGGCATCATGAGGAATGCAAATTGTCTGGTTATATTGAATCAGTCAGGAACTCCAAGCTTGGTCGCAAATGGGTCTTCCAAATGGACAATGACCCCAAGCATACTTCCAAAGTTGTGGCAAAATGGCTTAAGGATAACTAAGTCAAGGTATTGGAGTGACCATCACAAAGCCATGACCTCAATCCCATAGAAAATGTGTGGGCAGAACTGAAATAGCGTGTGCGAGCAAGGAGGCCTACAAACCTGACTCAGTTACAACAGCTCTGTCAGGAGGAATGGGCCAAAAATCACACAACTTATTGTGGGAAGCTTGTGGAAGGCTACCCAAAATGTTTGACCGAAGTTAAAACAATTTAAAGGCAATGCTACCAAATACTAATTGAGTGTATGTAAGCTTCAGACCCACTGGGAATGTGATGAAAGAAATAAAAGCTGAAATAAATCATTCTCTCTGCTATTATTCTGACATTTCACATTCTTAAAATAAAGTGGTGATCCTAACTGACCTAAATGTCAGGAATTGTGAAAAACTGAGTTTAAATATATTTGGCTAAGGTATATGTAAACATCCAACTTCAACTGTACATATGCATATGTGTATGGTATTGAGCATAATAAAGTATTCAAAGTCTCTGTCTTCGTTTCTCAGGGGAGCCCCCTGCCACGGCTACAGGCACCATTCTGGTCCACCTGGGGGATATCAATGACAACACGCCCTATGTGGTGGAGAAGAAGCTGGTGATGTGTGGTAACACAGTGATTGTGCCGGTAGCAGACAAGGACAAGTCTCCCTTTGGATGTCCCTGTTTCCTCTCCCTGGGAGTGGACAACGGAGACAAAGCACTGAAGAGCCGCTGGAAACTGGACCCTGCCACTGGTTAGCAGAATCACACACGTCCATATACACACACACCAAAGCTCTGCATTTATCCTGATAATATAGTAATCTACTATTTCCGCAGTCACAGACCTCTTCCAAAGTCCATAAATATACATGGACATTTCAGCCAATCTCAACACAACCTGCTAACCTAGAATTGAATATAATTAACCCCCTACCTTATTTTCCTCTCCCTCCACCCCACTCTCTCTTTCTCCCTGGTGGTCAGGTGTGGAGGCGAGTCTGGTCAGTTTGAAGAGTCTGCCGTACGGTAACTACACAGTGCCTCTGGTGATCCAGGACCAGCAAGGGATGGTTGCAAATGACACTGTCCAGGTTATGGTGTGTGACTGTGGGGGAGGGGACAAGTGTAGGGCCTCTCTACCCCGGACCTCCAGCCTGGGCTTGGCCGCTATAGGACTACTGCTGGCTGGACTGCTTCTCCTCTTACGTGAGTTAGAAGGGAATAGGTAGGGATTACTGTAGATAGAGATAAGGGATAGTTAGATGGATAGTCACTAAGTCAGTTACTCAGACAGTCTTAGAACTAACCATAGTGCTTATAGCCTGAAATCTGGAGTGGAGAAAGATTTGAAAGATACCAATTCAGTCTAACCCAAATCACATCTATCGAATTGAGATCAGATTTGTGACGCAATATTGCTAAAACATGTTGACAGACAGCAGTAATATAGCAATGACACGCTATGAAGTGTTATACAAACATGGCTTTAACTTCTACTTGCACACAATCCCGGATCCGGGAGCACCCTCATCAGTAAAAAAGCTGACTAGCATAGCCTAGCATAGCGCCACAAGTAAATACTAGCATCTAAATATCATGAAATCACAAGTCCAAGACACCAGATGAAAGATACACATCTTGTGAATCCAGCCATCATTTCTGATTTTTAAAATGTTTTACAGGGAAGACACAATATGTATTTCTATTAGCTAACCACGATAGCAAAAGACACAACTTTTTTTTCCCACCATTTTTTTACTGCATAGGTAGCTATCACAAATTCGACCAAATAAAGATATAAATAGTCACTAACCAAGAAACAACTTCATCAGATGACAGTCTGATAACATATTTATTGTATAGCATATGTTTTGTTAGAAAAATGTGCATATTTCAGGTATAAATCATAGTTTTACATTGCAGCCACCATCACAACTCTCACCAAAGCAACTAGAATAACTACAGAGACCAACGTGAATTACCTAAATACTCATAAAACATTTATGAAAAATACACAGCGTACAGCAAATGAAAGACAAAGATCTTGTGAATCCAGCCAATACTGTATTTCAGATTTTTAAAGTTACAGCGAAAACACAATATAGCATTATATTAGCTTACTACAATAGCCAACCACACAACAGCATTGATTCAAGCCAACAATAGCGATAACGAATAAACCAGCAAAATATATACATTTTTTCACTAACCTTCTCAAACTTCTTCAGATGACAGTCCTATAACATCATATTACACAATACATATAGAGTTTGTTCGAAAATGTGCATATTTAGCGGCACAAATCGTGGTTATACAATGAGAATAGTAGCCAAGCTGCAAACAAAATGTCGGGAGAAATCTTGGGAGAGGCACCTAATCTAATCGATACCTAATCATAAACTTGACTAAAAAATACAGGTTGGACAGCAAATGAAAGATACATTAGTTCTTAATGCAACCGCTGTGTTAGATTTTTAAAATTAACGTTACTACGACATACAGCGTGCGTTAAAGCGAGACCGCACCGAAATTAATGGCGGAATAGTAGGTCAAGATTTTTCAACAGAACAACGAATTAACTTCATAAATAGTTCTTACTTTTTGATGAGCTTCCATCAGAATCTTGGGCAAGTTGTCCTTTGTCCAGAATCATCGTTGCTCGGTTGTAGATTGCCGTCTTCAACTTAGGAATTAGCAGCAAACATTAGCTATGTGGCCCAGACGTGCCCAACTCTTCATAACGCAGCACAAAGAAATATCCGAAAATCGCAATATACTGATATAAACTGATATAACTCGGTTTAAAATAACTACATTAGGATGTCTTTAACACCTATATCGAATAAAATCAGAGCCGGATATATCTAACTCCTATAACGAGAGCTTTTCAGAATGCATTCCTGAGGTCTGTCTTGCGTCATGGCGAACGTTGAAAAGAGTGCACCCCACGTTCCAAAACCCTTTATATGGCCTCAGATCTGCCTAGCAACACCATTCCAATTCTCACTGCTTGCTGACATCCAGGGGAAGGCATATGCAGTGCATGTCGACCAATAGAATACATGCAAATTAATAAACTGACACCCGTGAGTTGTTTGTACGGTAACATGCGATGTGATACGTATGACTGTTAGTAGTGACAATGTGGTTGTGTCCCTCTCCCAGTGCTACTGCTTTTCCTCCTGCTCTGTGAGTGTGGCGGTAAGACGTTCACACACCTCAACCTGCAAGACGAGGGGAACCAGACTCTCATCAACTACAACGAGGAGGGAGGGAGCTCCGCGTGCAAGGTGCGTGTGGGTGTGTGCATGTGGGTCACCCGTGCAAATGTGTGCTCATGTGTGCATCCGTGTGTGTGTGTGTGTGTGTGTGTGTGTAGTAATAATATAGGTTTATTAGCTATTCATTGTACACAATGTGCAATGTTTGGGGTGTTCAGCACACAGGCAGGAGTGTACAATACAATCCCTTACCGGGTTGTGATGTGCTTACATCATTGTGGTTATTGAGACTGCGTGTGGCAGGTCTGGGTATGACAGGTCTTTACTGGCATGTACTCATGGCAAGACAGGTGTTCTCCCTCTGGTATGCGAATGGCTCTGTATTTATTCTGACATGTTTCATGTTGTAATAACGTTTAATTGTTCTTGTCATTTCCTCTTTTAATGTTCTCTTCTCTCCTCACCCCTTTTCTCCTTCTCGTTACGCCACTGCTTTCTTAAACTCTTCTTTTCCAATCCTCTCTGCTTTCCTCTCCTGCCTCCACTCCTCCTCTCTCCTGCCTCCACTCCTCCTCTCTCCTGCCTCCACTCCTCCTCTCTCCTGCCTCCACTCCTCCTCTCTCCTGCCTCCACTCCTCGTCTCTCCTGCCTCCACTCCTCCTCTCTCCTGCCACCACTCCTCCTCTCTCCTGCCACCACTCCTCCTCTCTCCTGCCACCACTCCTCCTCTCTCCTGCCACCACTCTTCCTCTCTCCTGCCTCCACTCCTCCACTCCTCCTCTCTCCTGCCACCACTCCTCCTCTCTCCTGCCTCCACTCCTCCTCTCTCCTGCCACCACTCCTCCTCTCTCCTGCCACCACTCCTCCTCTCTCCTGCCTCCACTCTTCCTCTCTCCTGCCTCCACTCCCCGTCTCTCATGCCCCTATCCTCCCCTATCCTCCTTCTTTCCCTCCCTCCTCTCTCTCTCCTCCTGTCCCTCTCTCTTAGGGTGAGCCCATGTTGATCTTGACTCGCCCCACTCCCAACCATGTAGCCGTGGACGTGGTAGATGGAATGAAGCAGGCCACCACAGACATAAAGGTAAACTGGCCCCTATTCTTACTTTCCTCTCTTCTTCTTCTTAATTTTGTCTTTAACTTATCTCTTTCTGCTTCACAACCCTTATTAATAAATGGTCTATGGTCACAACAGGGTTTGAGGTTTTTCAATGCTGTGTGTGTGTGTGTGTTCTGCACGGTTAGGTGGAGAGAGTGTATGAGATGTACCGTGATGGAGGAACAGAGTTAATAGAAGTCATTAATACAATGACAGCTACAGCTGATTAGTAGTTTCTGTGTAGGGTGTGTGTTTCCCTCTAATATGTACTATAAGTATGGAAAGCACGAACTGAAGCAGGTTCTGTCACCACTAGCATCATTTATTTGCTATTGTACCAATGAGAGAGAGTAAAATAGCTCACATACATGATTTGGGTGTGACTCGTGGCTTGTGACTCATGAGCACATGTGCCACATGCAGAGTGAGTAGGCTTACAACACTGACCACATTCTCCAAACCACACATCCATGTCTAGTTTGACTGGGCAGGGAAGACGAACCAGTCTGCTAATAGAATGTGTTGGTGGCCCCGGAAATGGTGCCAGTTACACTTGCTTGTAAATAGCTGTAGGCCTAGTTGATCGGCTTGGATGACTTGTCTTTTGTATTAAGTATAGAATACAGTACAGACAGCGGCCTCCCGAGTGGCGCAGCCGTCTAAGGCACTGCATCACGACATGGAAACCCAGGTTAGGGGAGGGTTTGGCCGGTAGGGTTTCCTTGTCCCGTCGCGCTCTAGCGACTCCTTGTGGCGGGCCGGGAGCTTGCAAGCTGACTACGGTCGCCGGTTGGACGGTGTTTCCTCTGACACATTGGTGCGGCTGGCTTCCGGGTTAAGTGAGCAGTGTGTCAAGATGCAGTGCGGCTTGGCAGGATCGTGTTTCGGAGGACGCATGGCTCTCGACCTTCGCCTCTCCCGAGTCCGTAGGGGAGTTGCAGCGATGGGACAAGACTGTAACTACCAATTGGGGAGAAAAAGGGGTAAAAGTACAAAAACCAGAAGAAAAAAAGGCATATCATAGTAGTACTAGACATTATTGGAGTGTACGGGATAAAATGGAGTGAAGTAATGTGAACTAAGATATTTAAAATAGTGGACTGTGTAGGGCACAGTGTGCACTAGAGGGCATAGTAAAGTAGGATGGGGGGAGAACATTCGTGAGATTTAGAAGATTTATGAGGGGGCTAAGTTATATAGTGCATAATCTTTTATGATGGTTTCCTAAAAATAATGGACTTGTTGGTACAAGCATGCAATCAGCTTGTCAATGGAGAATGAGTTCGAGCCAAGTCTCCAAACAGTAAGATAGCCCTACTGTTGAACAGAGCTACCTACTATCTACCTTACGGCTCTATCTGCTACGCTACACCTCTTCATATATCATATTATTAAATCTTTCACCAACAACAACAAGACTAGTTACTATATACAGATGTGGTAGCTTAATCTGAGCCAGTTTGCTACAGCAGGAAAATAATCCTGCAGCAACAGGAAATGTGAATTATTATGTGGATTATAATTAATGGACATTTTTGTAGGCGTTGATACATTTTCAGGTAGCACTTTATAATAACGTCACATAATTCCAATGCAATAGTAAATTGTTTATTCATAATTTATTAATCATTACTCACACGTTTGTAAATGTTAGTAACATAGTTATTCACATATTTGTAAACAATGTTTCAAGTATTTTAATAATGATTCGTAAGATAATTTATAAGACATTTAATATAGATCCTTATAAACCATTTACTAATCATTAGTTGTCTTTTTGCATGGCCTCGTCTAAAGTGTGGGCTATTTTTACTTTATAAATACTATAGAAATGTTTTGAGTGACCAGTGTAATTTTTCTCCAAAAGATGGACATGCCATTGGTAGACATTCTAACCTCTACCGGATCGGTGTCCCTATACCGGGACGGTTGAGCTAACGTGCACTAATGTGATTAGCATGACATTGTAAGTAACAGCAAACTTTCCAGGACATAGACATGTCTTATATCGGCAGAAAGGATAAATTCTTGTTAATCTAACTGCACTGTCCAATTTACAGTAGCTATTACAGAGCTATTACAGTCTGTCCACTAGAGGTTAAGAGCAGTCCGTAGATTGCTTACGAGGTAAGGAAAGAAATATCGGAATATTTATTTTTTGCTGAACTATCCTATTACATTTAAATAGTTACTACCTGCCCAGTAAAGGTCCAGCCAAGCAAAGCCATGTGTGAAAATTGTCTGCTGTTTAAAGAGTGAAGCAATGGAAGCATTTAAAGGTCATGATGTAACATGTCTACCTGTAAATCATACTTGTAACATTTCTTCCTCAATCACATATCAGTAGTAAGGAAAGAATACAAACCCACTCGACAAAAGCTGTCTGGTCCTGCCAGCTGTTGTGTGTAGAATACCTTTCCCTGTTTTATGATTAGTTCGGGTTTGAAAGGTTGCAAAACATTAGCGAAACATTAGCCCACACTTTAGATGAGGCCACGCAAAAAGACTTCACTAATGATTAGTAAATGGTTTATGAGGACCTATATTAAACATCTCATGACTGGAGTAAGGATGAATAAATTATGAATAAACTATTTACTAATCCATTATAAATGCTTTGTTATTTGAAGGTATTATAAAGTGCTATCAGATTTCGTAAGGGAAAATTAAGTCTGAAATGTAAAAGTGGAAATTACAAACTTCAGAAGCCTTTTTAACGCTCAAATGCACTAAAAGTTTTACATTTCCTGCATTTCTACTGCAAAAGGGGTGATCAAATTAAGATCCTACATCTGTACTCCACTCTTCCACCATTTCACTACAACACAGTGATCACAGTCTAAATCCCTGTTGTTTAAAGGAAACGCCTGAAACTAGATCCCCCACATCAGGGCCCTCCAACCCTGTTCTTGGAGAGCTACCGTCCTTTAGGTTTTCAATCCAACCCGTAATCTAGCACACCTGATTCTAATTAGCTGGTTGATAAACTGAACCAGGTTAGTTAAAACTGGGGTTAGAGTAAAAACCTACAGGAGGGTAGATCTCCAGGAACAGGGTTGGAGACCCTTCCTCTACATACTGGTCTTGACGAGAAGGGAAAAAAACTGTTGGGGGAAGTTCTCTTCTGAACTGTTCAACCAATCCAGTAAAGTTAAGTGTAACCTTGTTAACGTCCAAAAGCTCTCTTTCCATATCCCCTGAAAGCCGAAACATCCGGTTTTTGGCTACTCGGCAGAGGCTTTTTATGCTGTGCTTGACTCTCTGCTCTGATCGGACAGCTTACTCAGGAGACCAATGGGATGACCCAAGAGACCAAGGAGATGTACAGAACCACAGGGAGGTCCGTGGTAAGTGACAGCCTTGCTGACCAACCTGATTTCTCAAGCGTTGAAGTTTCAGCCTAAATTCAGCATAATGGAAACATCAAGTATATGTTTTAAAACTTGTTGTGTTTTAAAATACCTTTGAACTACTTTTCCCTGGAGAGCTACTGTCCTGTTGGTTTTCACTCCAACCCTAATCAAGTGCACCTGATTCTAACAATCACCTGGTTGATCAGCTGAATCCGGTTAGTTACAACTGGGGTTGGAGTGAAAACCTATAGGAGGGTAGTTCTCCAGGAACAGGGTTGAAGTGCCCTGCTCTAGCTCATTCTGAAGTTTGGGGAACTTTGTAAATTGCCAATGTTTTATCTACTACAGCTTGGACCAGTTGTACTATCCCTGACTGTTCAATTGCACTGAATAGCATTGTCTTTGACCCGTGTCATCTATTTATGAGAGATGTAATCAAAGAGCATTACATGTTCTTTCTACCTGTCTCAGTAGTGTACGTCTCATAGTTCTATGTTGAGTGGTACTACATCACAGTGTGCAAAACACAATTTAACTCTTTGTAGTCCTTAGTTATAGTTTCCTTTAGCACTTTGTGCATTTACACTATTACCCTGTCATTATCTAACATGCGCATATCATGGCCTTACTTAGCTCAACAAAATAGTGGTGACAACAGTGGTACACAATTCTGATGGAGGATACTCCTAGCTGATGGAGTAGGGCATCAGTGTACACTACATGCTTGTCGGACATCTCATTTCAAAATCATGGGCATTAATATGGAGTTGGGTCCCCCCATTTGCTTCTATAACAGCCTCCACTCTTCTGGGAAGGTTTTCCACTAGATGTTCGAACATTGCTGCGGGGACTTGCTTCCATTCAGCCACGAGAGCATTGGTGAGGTCAGGCACTGACGTTGGGCGATTAGGCCTGGCTCGTAGTCGGCGTTCCAATTCATCCCAAAGGTGTTTGATGAGGTTGAGGTCAGGGCTCTGTTCTGGCCAGTCATGGACCTCGCTTTGTGCAAGGGGGGATTGTCATTCTGAAACAGGAAAGGGCCTTCCCCAAACTGTTGCCACAAAGTTGGAAGTACTACAGAATCGTCTAGAATGTCATTCATTATATACTGTAGCGTTAAGATTTTCCTTTACTGGAACTAAGGGGCTCCAGACCATTATTCCTCCAACACACTTTACAGTTGGCACAATGCATTCGGGCAGGTAGCGTTATCCTGGCATCCACCAAACCCAGATTCGTCCATCAGACTGCCAGATGGTGAACTGTGATTCATCACTCCAGAGAACGCGTTTCCACTGCTCCAGAGTCCAATGGTGGCGAGCTTTACACCACTCCAACCGACGGTTGGCATTGCACATTGTGATCTTAGGTTTGTGTGCGGCTGCTCGGCCATGGAAACCCATTTCACGAAGCTTCCGACGAACAGTTCTTGTGCTGCTGTGGCTTCCAGAGGCAGTTTGGAACTCGGTAGTGAGTGTTGTAACCGAGGACAGATCATTTTTGCTCGCTATGCGCTTCAGCACTCAGCGGTCCTGTTCTGTGAGCTCGTGTGGCTACCACTTCGTGGCTGGGCCATTGTTGCTCCTAGACATTTTCACTTCTCAATAACAGCATTTACAGTTGATCGGGGCAGTTCTTGCAGGTCAGAAATTTGACGAACTGACTTGTTGGAGAGGTGGCATCCTATGACGTCGCCATGTTGAAAGTCACTGACCTCTTCAGTATGGCCATTCTACTGCCAATGTTTGTCTATGGAGATTGCATGGCTGTGTGCTCGATTTTATACACCTGTCAGCAACTGGTGTGGCTGAAATAGGCAAAACCATATACTTTTGTGTATATATAGTGTACATTATAAGGTATATCATGTATAATGGCAGTTGTGCCCATTATCTCAGTACTCATCCTCCATCTCTCCCCAGGTCACCAAGCTGTCCTCCTCAGGAGGGGGAGGGTTCTCAGGAGGGGGAACATTCCAGAGAATGAGCGAAGCCAACGGAACTCTGAGAAGCCAGGATGGGCAAGGCAAGGTAAGTGACATCTGCTCCAGGCAGCCACAAGTGGGCAACATAACCCTCCTTTTTCTACCTTAGCGCTGCATACAGTGCCTTCAGAAAGTGTTCACACGTCACACCCGTTGACTTTTTCCACATTTGTTGTGTTACTACCGGAATTGATTATATTGGCATTTTGTGTCACTGGCCTACACACAATACCCCATAATGTCAAAGTGGAATTATGTTTGCAGAAATAATGTACAAGTTAATAAAAAAGGAAAAGCTGAAATGTCTTGAGTCAATACGTATTCAACGCATTGGTTCTACTAATACTGTAAAGAAAGATAGCAGATCAAAGGGCGGGTGGTACGGCAGGTGCTGCTTCTCCTCCATATTCTGTTATTTTATCTAAAAGATCAGGTGTATGCCAACCTGGTCTCAGAGCAGTTCATATTATTCTGCACGTAAATCTATCAGGGATGAAGGTAAGACCCAGATACAGACCACATCGAATAAACAATAGTTTAATATTCCAACAGGGGCAGGCAATAGACAGGTCAAGGCAGGCAGGGGTCAGTAAACCAGTGGGGGCAAAGGTACAGGTCGGCAGGCAGGCTCAGGGTCAGGGGTAGGCAGAGTGGTCAGGCAGGCGGGCTCGTAGTCAGGACAGGCATGGGTCAAAACCAGGAGGGCGAGAAACTGGAAAAAGCATGAGCTTGGACAACACGCTGGTTGACTTGAACAAACAAGATTAACTGGCAACAGACAAACAGAGAACACAGGTATAAATACACAGGGGATAATGGGGAAGATGGGCGACACCTGGAGGGGGGTGAAACAGATCAGGGTGTGACAAAATCTGAAACAAGCTTTTAGTTTGATATGTTATGTTTCGTATGATATGCATTAATTTGTGGATGTCCATCACCCATTTTGTCTGATATATTACGAATTACAAATCATATTATATGTTGTGAATTTGCAAACCTACAAAATGTAAATTTGCAAAACGTACAATATGTTACGAATTTGCAAAATTTATGATATTTTAAGAATTATAGCTAGGTAGCTAATGTGAGCTAGCTCACTAACATTAGCTAGGCTAGGGGTTAGGATTAAGGTTAGGGTTATGTTTAGGAGTTAGGTTAAATGATTAAGGTTCGGGGAAGGGTTAGCTAAAACGGTTAAGGTTAGGGGAAAGGTTAGCTATCATTCAAAGTAGTTGCAAAGTAGCTAAAAAGTAGTAAGTAGTTGAAAAGTTGTTAATTAGCTAAAATGCTAAAGTTGTCCGTTATTGACATTCAAACTCACAACCTTTAGGTTGCTAGACATTAGCGTTTTACACCCACTCCGACCAACAATCCACCTTTCGTTTTTGCCTTAAGTAACCACAGTAGAGTGTCTCGGCTTTAGATACAGAATAATACGAAATGCTCTGAGACCAGGTTGTGTACGCCGACCATAGCTAAATAACTCACAAAGATTTAAAGCGCAATTATGCATTTTATCTCTAGTAAAATTGTCAGCTATGTAGCTCTGTTCTATTGATAATTTCAGTGCATCCTTGCTGGGATGACACAATGAATCTACTGTCGGCGTTGGGGAATGCCATCTCTGGACAGGACACAGCATGATGTCCTGATTAATGGCCAAGTCTACCTCGCTTCCTACTTGACTGAAACACTTGGGAGTAACAAACAAGTCCTTCAACACCTATCGGAAACTGCTAAGCTACCTGTTGACTACCCTCCTGCTCTCCAGGGACGGACACTTCAACCCTGGGCCTAACATCACCAAGCTAAAAAACTCACCGGAGTGGAAAGCAGTGGATGGCAGTGGTCCCATGATTTCTCTTGAGTCGTCCGTCTCCAAGATTAACTTTGACTGTCCAAACATAGTGCATACAAGTCCCAATACGTGACAACCAACTCTTCTTCTGGCACGCAAGCTGTTTTTAATTAGTTCCTCGCATCCAGTGCAAGCACGAGGGATAGTTAATTGCACTACCGAACTATCCCCCAATCAAAACTAAACAGCCTAAACCCAGCAGTCAGAAAACACTGAAAATATATATATATCACTCTCGAGTAATCTGGAACCCACGAGCTAAGCCCAAGGGACTACTAGGGGGGTACTAGAACATTTGCAGTGTCATTCCAAAAAGTTCTCAAATTCAACATCTGTCTGGTGAAGTCCACAAAGCATATTGCGTGTAACAAACAGTTACATGACCTATAGCATGGTCAAGAAAGTTAATGTTTCAGACATTTTCGGAATACAAAAAACTATTGATTTACAGTACCAGTCAAAAGTTTGGACACACCTACTCATTCATGGGGTTTTCTTTATTTTTTACTATATTCTACATTGTAGAATAATAGTGAAGACAGACATCAAAACTATGAAATAACACATAAGGAATCATGTAGTAACCAAAAAAGTGTTAAACAAATCAAAATATATTTTAGAATCTTCAGATTAGCCACCTTTTGCCTTGACGACAGCTTTGAACACTCTTGGCATTCTATCAACCAGTTTCACCTGGAATGGTTTTTTCAGCATTCTTGAAGGAGTTCCCACATATGCTGAGCACTTGTTGGCTGCTTTTCCTTCACACGGTCCAAATCATCCCAAACCATCTCAATTGGGTTGAGGTCAGGTGTTTGTGGAGGCCAGGTCATCTGATGGAGCACGCCATCACTCTCCTTCTTGGTAAAATAGCCCTTACACAGCCTGGAGGTGTGTTAGGTCTTTGTCCTGTTGAAAAACAAATGATAGTCCCACTAAGCGCAAACCAGATGGGATGGCGTATCGCTGCAGAATGCTGTGGTAGCCATGTTGGTTAAGTGTGCCTTGAATTCTAAATAAATCAAAGAAAGTGTCACAAGCAAAGCACCCCCACACCATCACACCTCCTCCTTGCTTCACGGTGGGAACCACACTTGCGAGATCATCCGTTCACCTACTCTGCGTCTCACAAAGACACTGTGGTTGGAACCAAAAATCGCAAATTTGGACTAATCATACCAATGGACAGATTTCCACTGGTCTGATGTTCGTTGCTCGTGTTTCTTGGTCCAATCAAGTCTCTTCTTATTGGTGCTCTTTAGTAGTGGTTTCTTTGAAGCAATTCGACCATGAAGGCCTGATTCACGTGGTCTCCTCTGAACAGTTGATGTTGCGATGTGTCTGTTACTTGAACTCTGTGAAGCATTTATTTGTGCTGCATTTTCTGAGGCTGGTAACTCTATTGAACTTATCGTCTGCTGACTTGCCTAGTTAAATAAAGGTCACATAAAAGAAAGACAAAAAATGAGGAAACTCTAGGTCTTCCTTTCCTGTGGCGGTCCTCATGAGAGCCAGTTACATCAGAGCTTGAGGGGTTTTGTGACTGCACTTGAAGAAACTTTCAAAGTTCTTGAAATTTTAAAGGATTGACTGAGCTTCATGTCTTACAGTAATGATGGATTGTTTATCTTTGTTCACAGTGACTTGCGAAAGTATTCACCCCCTTGGCATTTTTCTTATTTTGTTGCCTTACAACCTGGAATTAAAATAGATTTTTTGGGGGGGGGGTTGTATCATTTGATTTACACAACATACCTACCACTTTGAAGATACAAAATATTTTTTATTGTGAACAAACAAGAAATTAAAAAAACTGAAAACGTGCATAACTATTCACCCACCCAAAGTCAATACTTTGTAGAGTCACCTTTTGCAGCAATTACAGCTTCAAGTCTCTTGGGGTATGTCTCTACAAGCTTGGCACATCTAGCCACTGGTATTGTTGCCTATTCCTCAAGGCAAAACTGCTCCAGCTCCTTCAAGTTGGATGAGATCCGCTGGTGTACAGCAATCTTTAACTCACACCACATATTCTCAATTGGATTGAGGTCTGGGCTTTGACTAGGCCATTCCAAGACATGTAAATGTTTCCCCTTAAACCACTCAAGTGTTGTTTTAGCAGTATGCTTAGGGTCATTGTCCTGCTGGAAGGTGAACCTCCATCCCAGTCTCAAATCTCTGGAAGACGGAAACAGGTTTCCCTCAAAAATGTCCATGTATTTAGCACCATCCATCATTCCTTCAATTTTGACCAGTTTCCCAGTCCCTGCTGGTGAAAACATCCCCACAGCATGATGCCGCCACCACCATGCTTCACTGTGGGGATGGCGTTCTCGGGGTGATGAGGTGTCGGGTTTGCGCCAGACATAGCATTTTCCTTGATGGCCAAAAAGTCTTATCTGACCAGAGTACCTTCTTCCATATGTTTGGGGAGTCTCCCACATGCCTTTTTGCGAACACCAAACGTGTTTGCTTATTTCTTTCTTTAAGCAATGCCTTTTTTTCTGGCCACTCTTCACTCTGTGGAGTGTACAGCTTAAAGTGGTCCTATGGACAGATACTCCAATCTCCGCTGTGGAGCTTTGCAGCTACTTCAGGGGTCTCTTTGGTCTCTTTGTTGCCTCTCTGATTAATGCCCTTCTTGCCTGGTCCGTGAGTTTTGGTGGGAAGCCCTCTATTGGCAGGTTTGTTGTGGTGCCATATTCTTTCCATTTAAAAACAATTATTTATTGGTTCTCCGTGGGATGTTCAAAGTTTCCGATTTTTTTTATATAACCCAACCCTGATCTGTACTTCTCCAGCCCTTTGTCCCTGACCTGTTTGGAGAGCTCCTTGGTATTCATGCTGCCGCTTGCTTGGTGTTGCCCCTTGCTTAGTGGTGTTGCAGACTCTGGGGCCTTTAGAACAGGTGTGATCATGTGACAGATCATGTGACACTTAGATTGCATACAGGTGGACTTTATTTAACTAATTATGTGACTTCTGATGGTAATTGGTTGCACCAGATCTTATTTAGGGGCTTCATAGCAAAAGGGGTGAATATATATGCACGCACCACTTTTCCATTTTAAATTAATGTAATTTAAAAAAGTAATTTTTTTCATTTCACTTCACCAATATAGACAATTTTGTCCATTTCCATTACATGAATTTAAATTACAGATTGTAATGCACAAAATAGGAAAAATGCCAAAGGGGGATGAATACTTTTGCAAGGCACTGCAAGCCTGATCAGCTCAGAACACCTAAGGGTGAGTTAAATGATTTTGAAAAAAGCAATTACGGAAATTAACTGGAATGATCTTCTGTCCTATAAAAATGTGGAAGCTGACAGTCAGGTTTTTCTATCCACAATTCAGACTACAAATGGCTACAAGGAAATCGAAACCTGGCCAAAAGAGCACTCTTCCTTGGCTAAATGGAGAAATCTGAAAACTGATGAAAATGTTATATTTTTTTATTTCACCAGGTAGGCCAGTTGAGAACAAGTTCTCATTTACAACTGCGACCTGGCCAAGATAAAGCAAAGCAGTGCGACAAAAAACAACACAGAGTTAAACATAGGATAAACAAAAGTAGTCAATAACACAATAGAAAAATCTATATACAATGTGTGCAAACGCAGTAAGGAAGTAAGGCAATAAATAGGCCATAGTAGCGAAGTAATCACAATTTAGCAAATTAACACTGAAGTGATAGATGTGCAGATGATGTGCAAGTAGAAATACTGGTGTGCAAAAGAGCAAAAAAGTCAATAAAAACAATATGGGGATGAGGTAGATAGTTGGGTGGGCTATTTACAGGTGGGCTATGTACAGCTGCAGCGATCGGTAAGCTGCTCTGACAGCTGATGCTTAAAGTTAGTGAGGGAGATATAAGTCTCCAACTTCAGCGATTTTTGCAATTCGTTCCAGTCATTGGCAGCAGAGAACTGGAAGGAAAGGCAGCCAAAGTGGGTGTTAGCTTTGGGTATAACCAGTGAGATATACCTGCTGGAGCGTGTGATACAGGTGGGTGTTGTTATGGTGACCAGCGAGCTGAGATAAGGCGGAGCTTTACCTAGCAAAGACTTATAGATGACCTGGAGCCAGTGGGTCTGGCGATGAATATGTAGCGAGGGCCAGCCGACGAGAGCATACAGGTCGCAGTGGTGGGTGGTATATGGGGCTTTGGTGACAAAATGGATGGCACTGTGATAGACTGCATCCAGTTTGCTGATTAGAGTGTTGGAGGCTATTTTGTAAATGACATCGCTGAAGTTGAGGATCGGTAGGATAGTCACTTATACCAGGGTATGTTTGGCAGCGTGAGTGAAGGAGGCTTTGTTGCGAAATAGGAAGCCGATTCTAGATTTAATTTTGGATTGGAGATGCTTAATATGAGTCTGGAAGGAGAGTTTACAGTCTAGCCAGACACCTAGGTACTTGTAGTTGTCCACATATTCTAAGTCAGAACCGTCCAGAGTAGTGATGCTCGGCGGGAGGGCGGGTGCGGGCAGCGATCGGTTGAAGAGCATGCATTTAGTTTTACTAGCGTTTAAGAGCAGTTGGAGGCCACGTAAGGAGTGTTGTGTGGCATTGAAGGTCGTTTGGAGGTTTGTTAACACAGTGTCAAAAGAAGGGCCAGATGTATACAGAATGGTGTCGTCTGCGTAGAGGTGGATCAAGGAATCACCCGCAAAGAGAGCAACATCATTGACCTATACAGAGAAAAGAGTCGGCCGAGAATTGAACCCTGTGGTACCCCCATAGAGACTACCAGAGGTCAGGACAACAGGCCCTCCGATTTGACACACTGAACTCAATCTGAGAAGTAGTTGGTGAACCAGGCAAGGCAGTCGTTTGCGAAACCAAGGCTGTTGAGTCTGCCGATAAGAATACGGTGATTGACAGAGTCGAAAGCCTTGGCCAGGTCGATGAAAACGGCTGCACAGTACTGTCTTTTATCGATGGCGGTTATGATATTGTTAAATACCTTGAGCGTGGCTGAGGTGCACCCGTGACCAGCTCGGAAACCGTATTGCACAGCGGAGAAGGTACGGTGTGATTCGAAATGGTCAGTGATCTGTTTGTTAACTTGGCTTTCGAAGACTTTAAAAAGGCAGGGCAGGATGGATATAGGTCTATAACAGTTTGGGTCTAGAGTGTCTCCCCCTTTGAAGAGGATGATGACTACGGCAGCTTTCCAATCTTTAGGAATCTCGGACGATACAAAAGAGAGGTTGAACAGACTAGTAATAGGGGTTGCAACAATGGTGGCAGATAATTTTAGAAAGAGAGGGTCCAGATTGTCTAGCCCAGCTGATTTGTACGGGTCCAGGTTTTGCAGCTCTTTCAGAACATCTGCTATCTGGATTTGGGTGAAGGAGAAGCTGGGGAGCCTTGGGCAGGTAGCTGTGGGGGATGCGGAGCTTTTGGCCGGGGTCGGGGTAGCCAGGAGGAAAGCATGGCCAGCCGTAGAGAAATGCTTATTGAAATTCTCGATTATTGTGGATTTATAGGTGGTGACGGTGCTTCCTAGCCTCAGTGCAGTGGGCAGCTGGGAGGAGGTGCTCTTATTCTCCATGGACTTTACAGTGTCCCAGAACTTTTGAGAGTTAGAGCTACAGGATGCAAATTTCTGTTTGAAAAAGCTATCCTTTGCTTTCCTAACTGACTGTCTGTGTATTGGTTCCTGACTTCCCTGAAAAATTGCATATCCCGGGGACTATTCGATGCTAGTGCAGTACGCCACAGGATGTTTTTGTGCTGGTCGAGGGCAGTCAGGTCTGGAGTGAACCAAGGGCTATATCTATTCTTAGTTCTACATTTTTTGAAAGGGCCATGCTTATTTAAGATGGTGAGGAAATGACTTTTAAAGAACCAGGCATCCTCAACTGACGGGATGAGATCCCAGGATACCTAGGCCAGGTCGATTTAGAAAGGCCTGCGCGCAGAAGTGTTTCAGGGAGCGTTTGACAGTGACGAGGGGTGGTCGTTTGGTCGCAGACCCATAGCGGATGCAGGCAATGAGGCAGTGATCGCTGAGATCCTGATTGAAAACAGCAGAGGTGTATTTGGAGGGCAAGTTGGTCAGGATAATTTCTATGAGGGTGCCCATGTTAATGGGGTTTAGGGTTGTACCTGGTACAATTTGTGTGAAAGAACGAGATCATGCACCAGAAAACAGCCCTGAAGTCCAAATTAGAACATCATGGATGTAGGTTTACCATGTTAAGAGAAATAAGACAATGAAAGAAATCAGACAGGCCAAGGCAAACTTATTTTATTAACATAATTGGTGAAGCTAAGGAAAATTCTAAATTGATCTGGGAGAATCTAAAGAAGCTGACAGGGAAAGACCATAGTAACACTGTAAAAATACTAGAAATCAATGTGAATGTCAGTCTAACACAGGATGCAGTCGAAATAGCAACAGCCTTCAACTCATACTTTGTTGTCTCTGTCAAGGTACTCACACATAACTAGTTTCTTGGGCTCAGCGCCAGTGAATGAGACTCAACCTGTCTTCACCATAAAGGAGGTTTCTGAGTCAGAGGTGAACAAGGTGATTAGCTCACTAAAGAAATCTAAAGACAAATATGTGTTTTGGCTGGACTCTACCTTTCTTAAAACTACAAAAATCACTCACTGGCCCCATTACTTAGGTCACCAACACATGTATTGGTCAGGGGGTGTTTCCAAGTGTCTGGAAGTCAGCCATAATAACATCTTTAAATCAGGTGACTCTGCTGACGTGAGTAACTACAGGCCCATTAGTATACTACCTGTGGTGTTGACTTTACTAAAAAAGTGTGTAGCAGAGCAACTGATTGCCCACCTCAACAAAATCCCCTTCACATTACACTCCATGCAGTTTGGCTTCAGAGCAAACAACTCCACAGAAACGGCCAACTGCTTTCTTCTGTAAAATGTGAAGTCCAAGATGATGGTGGGACTGTGTTTCTAGAAAAGCCTTTGATACTGTTATCCATGAGGTTCTCATCACAAAATTGTCCAAGTTCAACTTTTCCCCTGATGCCTTGAGAAGGATGAAATCATACTGTACCTTGAAGGCTGAACCCAGTGTGTCAGTAAGCAATGAGATGTCGCCGACCCTCAGCTATGATGTGGGTGTGCCCCAAGGGTCAATACTGAGGCCCCTCCTGTTCAGCCTGTAAATTAATGATCGGCCTTCTGTCTGTTCTGGGTCTGAAGTACAAATGTAGGGAGATGATACAGTGATATATGTGCATGCAAAGAGCAAACAACAAGCTTCAAAATAACTCACTACTGTAATGGTCCAGGTTACAAAGTGGCTCGGTGTCTCATGTTTGCATCTCAATGTGAATAAACAGTCTGCATGTTCTTCACAAAGAGGGCAACTGATGCTACTGGGCCAGATGTCTATGTGTCAATGGAGAAGCTCCCGGTGGTAGCTTGGTATCATACTTGATTCCAAACTATCTTTTAAAAAGCAGGTGGAAAGGTTTACTCAAGTGACCAAATTCAACCTAGCTAATGTCCCCCAAAAAATGTTTAATTGACTACAGAGGCAGAAAAACTGTTATTCAATGCTATGATACTCCCTACCTTAACAAACTGCTTGACAAGTTGGGCCCAAGCTTGCAGTACAACATTAAACCCCATTCAGTCTGTAAACAGGCTCTCAAAGTGCTTGGTAGAAAGCCCAATAGGCATCATCACCGTTACATCCTCAGAAAGCATGAGCTCCTAATTTGGGAAAATCTTGGGCAATGCACAGACGCATGTCTTGTATTCAAGATCCTAAATGGCCTGGTCTGCCATGAGAGGTGACTGTATAGTCCCATTAAGGAAAAGCACCATTATTCAAACTGCTTTCTCTGTAAGAGCTTCCCATGTCTGGAACACACTGCCATCAGACATACATATTTGCACCACCTATTGCACATTCACAAAATAAAACATAAAGACATGGCTAAAAGACTATCAGACTTGTGAACATAATCCCTAGCTGTGTATTGCCACTTTCCATGTAATCTGTTGTTGTGTAGCTTGTGAGGTGTAGAAACACTTTGTTTCTTCTATGTATTTTGTATCAGGACTCAGGCTAAGACCCAGATGCAGACACAGGAGGCGGATAGTACGAGTCTCAGAGTTTATTTTAGTACAAGAGGCAGGCAAAATGTAAGTCAAGGCAGGCAAAGAGTCGTAATCCAAATCAGAGTCAGGCAGGTACAGGACAGCGGGCAGGATCAGGGTCAGGACAGGCAGAAAGGTCAGAACTGGGAAGACTAGGAAAAAATAAAACTAGAGCACAGGAAACATGGGAACACGCTGGTGGGACTTGATGGGACAAGAAGAAATGGCAACAGACAGCCAGGTGGCTAAAACCGGCACTTTTACTGAAACGTTGATTAATATGCACTATCCCTTTAAAAATAAACTCAATAAAAATAAACCCCCTTTGATAAGGCCTAAATAAGTTCAGGAGTAAAAATGTGCTTAAGTCAAATAATAAGTTGCGTGGGCTCACTCTGTGTGCAATAATAGTGTTTAACATGATTTTTTTAATGACTACATCATCTCTATACCGCACATACAATTGTCTGTAAACTGTTCTTGTCGCATACAAATATTTAGCAGATGTTATGCGGGTGTAGCGATATGCTTGTGTTCCTAGTTCCAACAGTGCAGTAGTATCTAACAATTCACAACAATACACACAAATCTAAAAGTAAAAGAATGGACATAAGAAATATATAAATATTAGGACGAGCAATGTCGGAGACCGGAGTGTGTATACGTACAGTTGAAGTCGGAAGTTTACATACACTTAGGTTGGAGTCATTAAAACTCGTTTTTCAACCACTCCACAAATTTCTTGTTAACAAACTATAGTTTTGGCAAGTCGGTTAGGACGTCTACTTTGTGCACGACACAAGTAATTTTTCAAACAATTGTTTACAGACAGATTATTTAACTTATAATTCACTGTATCACAATTCCAGTGGGTCATAAGTTTACATACACTAAGTTGACTGTGCCTTTAAACAGCTTGGAAAATTCCAGAAAATGATGTCATGGCTTTAGAAGCTTCTGATAGGCTAATTGACATAATTTGAGTCAATTGGAGGTGTACCTGTGGATGTATTTCAAGGCCTACCTTCAAACTCAGTGCCTCTTTGCTTGACATCATGGGAAAATCAAAAGAAATCAGCCAAGACCTCAGAAAAAAATTGTACACCTCCACAGGTCTGGTTCATCCTTGGGAGTAATTTCCAAACTCCTGAAGGTATCTCATCTGTACAAACAATAGTACGCAAGTATGAACACCATGGGACCACGCAGTCGTCATACCGCTCAGGAAGGAGACACGTTCTGTCTCTCCTAGAGATGAACGTACTTTGGTGTGAAAAGTGCAAATCAAAACCAGAACAACAGCAAAGGACCTTGTGAAGATGCTGGGGGAAACAGGCACAAAAGGGGGAGGCTTGCAAGCCGATTAACACCATCCCAACCGTGAAGCACGGGGGTGGCAGCATCATGTTGTGGGGGTGCTTTGCTGCAGGAGTGACTGGTGCACGTCACAAAATACATGACATCATGAGGGAGGAAAATGATGTGGATATATTGAGGCAACATCTCAAGACATCAGTCAGGAAGTTAAAGCTTGGTCGCAAATGGGTCTTCTAAATGGACAATGACCCCAAGCATACTTCCAAAGTTGTGGCAAAATGGCTTAAGGACAACAAAGTCAAGGTATTGGAGTGGCCATCACAAAGCCCTGACCTCAATCCCATAGAAAATGTGTGGGCAGAACTGAAAAAGTGTGTGCGAGCAAGGAGGCCTACAAACCGGACTCCGTTACACCAGCTCTGTCAGGAGGAATGGGCCAAAATTCACCCAATTTATTGTGGGAAGCTTGTGGAAGGCTACCCAAAACGTTTGTCCCCAGTTAAACAATTTAAAGGCAATGCTACCAAATACTAATTGAGTGTATGTAAACTTCTGACCCACTGGGAATGTGATGAAAGAAATAAAAGCTGAAATAAATCATTCTCTCTATAATTCTGACATTTCACATTCTTAAAATAAAGTGGTGATTCTAACTGACATAAGACAGGGAATTTTTACTAGGATTAAATGTCAGGAATTGTGAAAAACTGAGTTTAAATGTATTTGGCTAAGGTGTATGTAAACTTCCAACTTCAACTGTATATACAGTACCAGTCAAAATTTTGGACAAGGGTTTTTTCTACATTGTAGAATAATAGTGAAGATTTTAAAACTATGAAATAACACATTTGGAATCATGTAGTAACAAAAAAAGTGAATAAATCAAAATATATTTTATATTTGAGTCTTTAAAGTAGCCAATCTTTGCCTTGATGACAGCTTTGCACACTCTTGGCAGTTTCTCAACCAGCTTCATGAGGTAGTCACCTGGAATGCATTTCAATTATTAACAGGTGTGCTTTGTTACAAGTTAATTTGTGGAATGTCTTTCCTTCTTAATGAGTTTGAGCCAATCAGTTGTGTTGTGACAAGGTAGGGGTAGTATACAGAAGATAGCCCTATTTGTAATATGCAGTATATACATTTGAAATTTGTAAAACATTATGTAAAAATTATTAAAATGACTAGAGTTCCATTTTTAAAGTAACCAGTGATTCCATGTCTATGTACATAGGACAGCAGCCTCAGGTGCAGGGTTGAGTAACTGGGTGGTAGCCGGCTATTGATGGCTATTTAACAGTCTGATGGCTTTTTTTAGTCTCTCAGTCCAAGCGTGGATGCACCTGTACTGACCTCGCTTTCTGGACGATAGCGGGGTGGCTCGGGTAGTTGATGTCCTTAATTATCTTTTTGTCCTTCCTGTGACGTTCCTGTGAAGTCAGCTGCTGTAGGTGTCCCGGAGGGCAGGCAGTGATCCCTTGGTGAAGCGTTGGGCAGACTGCACCACCTTCTGGAGAGCCCTGCTCTCAATTGTGCATCTGTAGAGGTTTGTGAGGATCTTAGGGGCCAAGCCAAATTTCTTTAGCCTCCTATGGTTGAAGAGGCGTTGTTGCACCTTCTTCACCACACTATCTGTGTGGGTGAACCATTTCAGATTATCATTGATATGTACGCAGAGGAATTTGAAGCTTTTCACCTTCTCCACTATGGTCCCGTCAATGTCGATAGGGGCGTGCTCCCTCTGCTCTCAGTCCACGATCATCTCATTTGTTTTGTTGACGTTGAGGGTGAGGTTATTTTCCTGGCATCACACCGCCAGGGCCCTCACCTCCTCCCTGTAGGCTGTCTCGTCATTGTTGGTAATCAGGCCTACAGCTGTTGTGTCGTCTGCAAACTTGATGACTGAGTTGGAGGCGTGCGTGGCCGCGCAGTCATGGGTGGACAGGGAGTACAGGAGGAGGCTGAGCATGCACCCTTGTGGGGCCCCTGTGTTGAGGAACAGTGTAGTGGAGGTGTAGTTTCCTACCTTCACCACCTGGGGGCAGCCTGTCAGGAAGTCCAGGATCCAGTTGCACAGGGCAGTCTACCGACCCAGGGCCCAGAGCTTAATGATGAGCTTGGAGTCTCTTATCAAGACGAAATGGAATGTTCCTGAGTGGCCTAGTTACAGTTTTGACTTTAACCTCCTTGAAAATCTATGGCAAGACTTGAAAATGGCTGCCTAGCAATGATCCCCAACCAACTTGACGGAGGTTGTTGGTTGTGCAAATATTGTACAATCTAGGTGTGCAAAGCTTAGAGACCCAGAAAGACTCACCGCTGTGATCGCTGCCAAAGGTGATTCTAGCATGTATTGACTCAGAGTGTGGATACTAATGTAATTGAGATATTTCTGTATTTCATTATCAAGAAATTTGCAAGAAATTCTCAATATGTTTTCACTTTGTCATTATGGGGTATTGTGAATAGACTGGTGAGAATTGATTTTGTTTTTAAATCCGTTTTAAATTCAGGCTGTAATACAACAAAATGTGGAACAAGTCAAGAGGTGTGAAAACTTTCTGGAGGCCCTGTATATGATTCGACAGTTGTATAGATGCAATCTATGACAGGTTATTACATATTTAACTACAGATGATCAAGGTTTTATAGAGTGAAGTGGGTGCGTTAATGCAGTCGATCATTCTCATATCAACAATGTGAATATCAATTTTCCAATTGCAGTACCAGGCGTGGACTACAAGCAGGAACAATACCATGAGGGTAAGTGTTGCTGTGCACTGACTATCAGAATCGTGTCTACTTGACACCACACCATTGACACATACGCACTACATAAAATGTTGTTTCCTCCATCAAGCCTTCATGTTTGTTTTCCTGTGTTTTCACGGCTCCTCTGCTCTCTCCTTAGAGTAACTCTTCGAAGTACTCCCGCTCTTTCGGCCTGCTGTTGTACCAGCACATTTCAGAGCACATAGACCGGGTAAGATACCTGTCCCCAAGCAACACAGCTATTACAGAACCGGTTGTGTGTACACCGGTTGTGTGTTCCCAGAGAGGGAACTGTGGGTCCCAGAGGGGGAACCACCTCAGGCCAGCCCCTGTGTAATCACATAATGAGACCCGTAATCCTCACTAAGAGGCATTTTAGCACAACTTATTTGTATTAGCGTGGTAGAGTACTGTGTAACACCAGGTGTTTGTACAGTACGAGGGCTTAAAACATCAGACCTGACACGTATGTGACATGTAGAAAATGTCCCAAATAGCCTGTGCTGTGAAAACAGAGACTGACAATTACGTCAAGATGTAAATGATGCACCATGTGGTCTTGAAAACAATAACTATGGTGGTGATATGTCTTTTCGCTACTATATACATTCTTTAATGTAAGAAATATCCCTCAGTTGGATATATTATAAAGACTTAATTAGTTACTAGTATTGAGAGTTTTTTAAAGATCTTGTAGAAATGTAATTCTTGAAAAGTTGAATAGTTAACATCCTCTAACGTTGGCGTATTGGTTCCCCAGAGGCTGTATATGATTGGAGATGAGGTGGACGACCAACCCTACGAGTACAGATACGAGGGGAGAGGCAGCACGTGCCAGTCGCTGGATGAGCTATCGCTAAGTAACCTGGGGGATGACTTGAAGTTCCTAGAGGACCTGGGGTCAAAGTTCAACACCCTGGGGGGCATCTGTCACCAGGACATGTAGGAGAGGAACATTAGGGTGTAGACACACACACCTGGCTGGACTGGGAAATGGTGCTTATTAGCCACATTAGACTGGGGGGGTGACCTATCAGTTGGAGAAAAGGACACAGCTACACCAAACTTCCTCCATTTTGCTTTTAGAACAAGCTTTGCATTATCGACATAAGTGGGGCATTTTCGTACAGACCGAAACTGTTTTGGATTGGCTTTTACCTAGAAGAAGGACTGGGAGAGACACTTCTGATATTTTTGTCTGACACAATGAATGATGAAATTACTGTACTGATACGGTTTGTATCATGCTCGGATGGCTTTATGGACTTTGGTTTTGACAGGGCTGGGTTGTGTTTATATGGCAATTTGTTTTGTTTTGTTATGTGTTTTTTATCATCGCCACGCTTCACAGTATTTTCAACAGAATTGTATAATCTCTTGATCTACTGGTTATGCCAGAATGGGCTTTACGGGCTTTACTTCAATGCTATGACTTCGATAGAAATGTCGAAATGTCAACATCACTTCTGTGGGAACATTAGCATGGTGTGTATCATGCTTTTTATGGCCTTTTTCTGCTTAGGTTATGGATATGGATTTACCCAAGTAGCTTAAAATATTAATTACAAAAAAAATCCTGGAATTAATGTGTACATTAGCCATTATGACAACCCACCACAGAGTAGATGTAATATCTACATAAGTACAATGTAATTACTAGGTGTTACACAGGATTTAGCTAGTTAAAATGAAGTGTATCTTGAGGGGTACTTACTTGTAATTAATGTGTACTTATATAGTACATTACCCATCCTGACAACCTGGCCCTCAATTTAAAGCTACTGGAAGCCCCACCTAAGTGAGAAAATAAACACATTAGTATGCCACAGAGTACATGTAATATCTGCATAAGTACAATGAATTAATAGGCGTTACACAGGATTTAGCTAGTTTAAGTGAAGTGTATTTAAATGTAATTACTTACTACTCATTACCAAGTGAAAATACCTACAAACATAAGATGAGCTTCTACTTTAGTCAACTTTATTGCAACATCTAAAAAATACCTTACATTTCTTACCAAATAATAAGGATTTATATTGTTAATAAATTGATTAATTAGATTAAACAAACATATAGGCCTCCTCAATAACATAACTATGTGGCCTACAGTTTGGTGAGTAGCTTAGATCATTGTTTCCCAACTCCAGTCCTGGACTATCCCCAACATTAAACATTTGTTGTAGCCCTGGACAAACCTGACTCAACTCATAGAGGGCTTGACGATTAGTTGACAAGTTGAATCAGGTAGTGTTTGCCTGGGGCTTCAATAAAAAGGTGTACTGTTTGGGATACTCGAGAACTGGAGTTGGGAAACACTGACCTAGATAGTTACTTTAGAACAACATGATTGTATTCTTCTTCGCTTTTGAATAACCCTTAAGAGTCTAAGGGGGGGAGGTCATACCAAGGATCATTTACAAAGCTATTTGATTTGGAATTTTAAGACCATTTGATGTATCAAAAATATAAATAAATACATTATTTGATGAAAAAAATGTTTGGGTCTCATTCCTATTGTGCTATTATCCCATTCAAACACATTGAATAACAGATTCACTACACGGAACAACAGTCCCCCCCCCAAAAAAAAATCGAAATTAAGTTTGTTCTGAAGTGTCTGTCCTATATCTGAAAGATATAAAGAATGATCAGTAAACATTAGTTATTTTTTGTATCTAAGCAGTCTCCATATACAGTATATTGTACTTCCATTCATTTTTTTCAACTGATACTGTGGAACTTTCAAACGAGTCTTGTTAGGCCTGTGGGCATCATAGAGGAAAACATGTAAGTGTTCGTGAGAGTCTCACCTTTACATAGATGGGTCATGTTATTGTGTTGCCCAAACTGTTTGGACGCTACAGACAGAAGTTTTCAGATCGACTTCAGAGTCCCAAGACGCTTGTGGAGGTTACCCTGTTCTTTGTGCACTGTCACATAGTGCAAAACGGAGAACACCATCGTGTTCGGGAGTCTTATCTTTCCATAGAGGGGTAATAATAGTTTGTAGACGCTACAATAAGGTGACCAGATTTCTGAAATTAAAACCGGGGACATTTCCAGTTCGGCTGTCAATATATCATTAAAATATCCAATGTTATTATCTATGAAATAAAAAACGGGGACAATTCCGGTTTCATGTATTTAGTCTAACGGACACACTGTGATAGAGAAAACAACTATATTACAGAAACACTACAGACAAGACAGAACTGTCCAATCTGAACAGCCATTCAGTGGTCCTGGTAGAATAAGAGCAGAAGAGAACATGAGAAAAATTGAAAAAACAGACAATAGTCTATGTGAAATACTTAACATAATAAAGAAATAAGACAGAGATATTATGTAGTTACCACTTATACCAAGCTAATCTGTATATTTCTCAGAAGAATGTATCTTCTTCAGGATTGCTCTGTCTTTGGCCAGCTTCTCCATGAACTCCTGGCAGGGGAGGTTGAAGTTTGTCTTCACAATAAGCATGGCCTTGATGGTAGGAACAGTATTTCTTGCTGCTGTCCATATATCATTCATTTGGGAGAACACTCTCTCGACTGGTGTATTACTTCCAGGTAAGCACATGACAACAGACGCTAATCTAGCCAGGTTAGTGTGTGGGATGTCGTTCTCTTTGAAGTGGGTAACTCCATCTCTGACTAAGCGGTGTCTCCAATGTTTTCCATTCTTCAAGCGATCCCCCCCTTTAGGAACTCTTGCAGGCCAGTAACCTCGTCAAACAATGCATCCTCATTGATGGTCACATGGGGGCATTTTTCCTGCAGTGTGCCTGCTGCCTTCTGGATCTCTTCACGCTGAGGTTGCCTTTTTAAAAGGAGACAATGTAAATCTTTTAGATTATCTGTGTGATTTCCCCATGCTTGCAAGTAGTTCACAGCCGTAGTGAAGAATGATTGGGATGTTTTGAGAAAGCTCTCTTTAGACATTGCACCATTACCCTCTAGCTCTCTCAGAAGTCCTCTGACCAAAACTGGAATGATGTTGTCATCACGTCTTGCAGTCAATTTTGCATCAATGTTTCTCAGAATAGCAGCTGACTCCACAGCACAGCGGTCCTGGCCTCCAAGCATCTTGATTGTGTCACTGAATACGGTCAAGTTTCCATGGACAAAGGCCAGCCAAAGTTCAGTCAGTGGATCTTCGAACATTGTTCGCAGGACAACAGGGCATTTGTCTTCAGAAAGAAAAAAGGATTTCAATGGCACATACATTTTCAGCACTCTTTCTAGAGCAGGGAACATGGACAGCCAGCAAACATTGCTGTGTCCAAAAATGTTATAGAATTCCTGGCCAACAAACTCACAAAAGCTCTTCAGTCTTTCTACTCTGACGGTGAAAATATGACAATATCTTTGTGAGCAGGTACTCAACATCAAGGGGAATCATATCCAAAGCTGTTCTGGCCGTGTTATGAATGATGTGGGCAGGACAACCTAAGCCAATCACCTCCCGCTGCAGAGCATTTTTAACTTTGGTATGGACATTGACCTTCCCCAGCCTATTCAGTCCTCCAAAGTTGGTATTTGTGTTGTCGGCAGAGAATGCCACGACTTTGTTTTGCAGGTTACATTTTTGGATGACCACCAGGACCTCAGCTGCAATCTCCTCTGCTGTTTCTCCTTTCAATTCAACAAAATCAAGCAGTTTTGTTTCCACATATATCTGACTACTATTGGCAGCAGCTTTACATGTCCATTGGACGCATCAATGGCCAGGGACACAAATTCAACCTGGTCTAGGTCCTGTGTTACCAAAGTAGTTGCCCATGGTGCTAACACGTTACTCACTGTGGCGTCACATTTTGTCCTAGCACATGTAAACTTCGGCTCACAAAGCTTCCGTGTCAGTTGTGTTGTGCAGTCCATAGATCTGTAACTATGATTGTGTCGCATAGTGTGGTATGCAAAGACACCCTCCTGCACAGCTAAACCATATTCTTCTTGGGAAGGCTCTACCTTCTTGAAGAATGTGGTGACAGAGGGCATACCAACACGGGCAATCAGAGAAGTTTTATGCTTTTTTTGTCTGTTGATGTTCTACCACTGCCGTTCTTCCCCCGCTGCCATTTGAAAAAGAGGAATTACAAAGGGTGCAGTTAACCATTCTATCGTCTTGACCTGAGCGTATAAATGGAAATTCTCTCGTCATGTCATTAAAATGGCATTTCCGTTTCTTGGAAAAAGCCATTGTACCTCCTCTGTCTGCTCTTCTTCACTCTCCTTGTGTCACTCTTCTTACTCTCTTAACTTTTTCTTCTCCTCCAATCGCCTTCCTGATCTTTCTTCCTTTCCTTCTCTTTACCTTTCCACCTCACTCTTCCACACTCTCCTCGCTTCACTCTTTTTACTCCCTTCATTTTTCCTTCTCCAATCTTTAATAATAAATAGTACACTATTAGATAAAATACTTTGGTTAACAGATTCCCATTGCTTGCCTCATTTTGTATTTTATCTCAAAAACATTGTTTGGAATAATAAATTGGCAGGCTCTGTAATCATATCTTTACCTTTCCTCCTCTATCTCACTCTTCTTCCTATCCAGTCTTCCTCCTCTCCTTCCTCTCCACTCTCTAACAGAAAACATTATGCTAATGTTATCCATGAAAATGTCAAAATATATTTTCACACTACACATAATGCCAAACCATTAAAATTGTAATCTACAAATAAATATTCTCATAAGTGTGCATTCATTTAAAATAATCATATTTTCAAAATAGCCCGTCCACTGCATGTTTACATGTGAATGTTTTTTAACCTAGCTACCATGACAGTAGCTGGCTAACCTAGCTAGATAACTTAGTCGACATAGCTAATGTTAGCTAGCATAACCTATTTAAAACCATATAACGCAGACCATTTAACTATAAAATAAGTTGTGAAAGAACATCATTAGCTAGTATCTCAAACGAGTGTAACTTACCTGGCTTGAAAATACATTTGTGGTGATGTTATGGATTCACTTGACACTTGCTAGTTTTCCACTGCAGTTTTCTCTAAAACTAGCGCGAGCAAGTAGTTAGAAGAAGAAGAGGGAATGAAGCTGATATAGCGAGCAGCCCCCTCTGCTGGACAAAACAAGCACTACAAGATTGAGACGTCAACCGGTAGACTCTGCTGCCCGGTCTTTCTTGCCACGTAAAATATTATTTCACTTTGCAGTCTGTTTTTAACGCACAGTTAAAAACGGGGACATTTCCGGGGACAGCTCCAGCCGGGGACAGGCCACTAAAAACGGGGACTGTCCCCGGAAAACGGGGACGTCTGGTCACCCTACCAGACGATTTGGGAGGAGACTGATTTTCAGGATGTCTCATGGTCTGACAAACACTGCTTTAGCTCTGTTGCCTTTCACCGCAGATGAGGAAGTGTTACATAGGTGGATGAGGTGGATTAAGACGCATCCAATGCAAAACTGATATCTTTAGCTTAAACTGACAGATTTTTATGGGGATTTTTGCATTATGCAAATTAAATTTCAGCAGACATTGATCTTACAAATTGGAAATCTACAACTGTCTCTGTCTTCATCTGTTTCTTTCTTGAATTTCCCCATCCTGGAGACTGAGACCTTGTAGAAGTCTGTGGTAGAGAAAAATTATATATGACAATTTTGCATAGACACTCATCATCATGATTTCTATAGTTTAGGCATACCTAGCTACCTAGCTAGTTGTTGTGTTATCCCACTAGCAATAATAGTGCTTACCTAGCGTTTAGCTACATTGAAAAGGAATGTTATGCGTAATGTGTTGACACAAGTAGCTAGCTAATGTTAACATGCTGGGTGTGTCTCACGTATAACCCTTGGGGTACAGATACCCTGTAAACAAGGTTCAGGGAAGATAAGACCATCGGGCCCAGTTAACGTTAGCTAGCTAGGTAGCTAGCTAGTAGCGACCATAGCATAATTGCCAGCTTTAGGTAGCTTGTAGGGTGACCAGACGTCCCCGTTTTCCGGGGACAGTCCCCGTTGTTGTTGGCCCGGAAATGTCCCGTTTTTAACTGTGCGTTAAAAACAGAACAAAGTGCTCGCTTTAGCAGCTTCATTCACTCTTCTTCTACTAACTACTTGCTCGCGATAGTTTTAGAGAAAACTGCTGTGGAAAACCCGGCCAGAAGCTAGCAAGTGTCAAGTGAATCCACAACATCACCAGAAACGTATTTTCAAGCCAGGTAAGTTACCATCGTTTGAGATACTAGCTAGTGATGTTATGTCACAATTTATTATATAGATAGATGATCTGCTCTATAAGGTTTTAAATAGGTTATGCTAGCTAACGTTAGCTATGTAGACTAAGTTAGCTAGCTAAGTTAGCTAGCTACTGTTATGGTAGCCAGGTTAAAAAAACATTCACATGTAAACATGCAGTGGACGGGCTGTTTTGAAAATATGATTATATTAAATGAATGCACAATTAATTCGGAGAATATTTTTGTAGATTACAATTTTAATAGTTTGACATTTATAATAAGTAGTGTGAAAATATATTTAGAAATGTTCATGGATAACATTAGTAGTGGAGAGGAAGAAGAGTGAAGGAGACAGACGAGGAAAGGTAAAGATATGGTTACAGAGCCTGCCAATTTATTATTCCTAACAATGTTTTTGAGATCAAATGCAAAAATGAGGCAAGCAATGGGAATCTGTTAACCAAAGTTTATTATCTGATAGTATACTGTTTATTAATACAGATTGGAGAGAAAGGAGAAGGAAAAATGAAGAGAGTAAAAAGAGTGAAGCGAGGAGAGTGTAGAAGAGTGAGGTGGAAAGGTGAAGAGAAGGAAAGGAAGACGAGTGAAGAAAAGAGGAGGAGAAAGATTGGAGGAGAAGAAAAAGTTAAGAGAGTAAGAAGAGTGACACAAGGAGAGTGAAGAAGAACAGACAGAGGAGATACAATGACTCTTTCCAAGAAACGGAAATGCACTTTTTATGAAAAACATGATGAGAGAATTTCCATTTATACGCTCAGGTCAAGACGATAGAAATGTTCTACTGTGATTATTATTATTTGACCATGCTGGTAATTTATGAACATTTGAACATCTTGGCCATGTTCTGTTATAATCTCCACCCGGCACAGCCAGAAGAGGACTGGCCACCCCTCATAGCCTGGTTCCTCTCTAGGTTTCTTCCTAGGTTTTGGCCTTTCTAGGGAGTTTTTCCTAGCCACCATGCTTCTACACCTGCATTGCTTGCTGTTTGGGGTTTTAGGCTGGGTTTCTGTACAGCACTTTGAGATATCAGCTGATGTAAGAAGGGCTACATAAATACATTTGATTTGATTTGATTTGATTCACTGCACCCTTTGTAATTCCTCTCTTTCAATTGGCAGCCGGACAAGAACGGCAGTGGTAGAACATCAGCAGACGAAAAAGCATAAAGCCTCTCTGATTGCCCGTGTTGGTATGCCCTCTGTCACCACATTCTTCAAGAAGGTAGAGTCTTCCTAAGAAGAATATGGTTTAACTGTGCAGGAGGGTGTCTTTGCATACCACACTATGTGACACAATCATAGTTACAGATCTCTGGGCTGCACAGCACAACTGACACGGAAGCTTTGTGAGCCGAAGTTTACATGTGCTAGGACAAAATGTGACACCACAGTGAGTAAAGTGTTAGCACCATGGGCAACTACTTTGGTAACACAGGACCTAGACCAGGTTGAATGTGTGTCCCTGTCCATTGATGCGTCCAGTCATGGACATGTAAAGCTGCTGCCAATAGTAGTCAGATATGTAAGATATATGATGGCAGCACATCTGTGGAAAAAACTGCTTGATTTGGTTGAATTGAATGGAGAAACAGCAGAGGAGATTGCAGCTGAGGTCCTGGTGGTCATCCAAAAATGTAACCTGGAAAACATTCTCTGCCGACAACAAATGCCAACTTTGGTGGACTGAATGGGCTGGGGAGGGTCAATGTCCATACCAAAGTTAAAAATGCCCTGCAGCGGGAGGTGATTGGCTTAGGTTGTCCTGCCCACATCATTCATAACACGGCCAGAACAGCTTTGGATATGATGTTGAGTACCTGCTCACAAATATATTTGGATATGTTCATATTTTCACTGTCAGAATAGAAAGACTGAAGAGCTTTTGTGAGTTTGTTGGCCAGGAGTACCATAACATTTTAGGACACAGCAATGTTCGCTGGCTGTCCAGGCTCCCTGTTCTAGAAAGAGTGCTGAAAAGGTATGTGCCATTGAAATCCTTTTTTCTTTCTGAAGACAAATGCCCTGTTGTCCTGCGAACAATGTTCGAAGATCCACTGACTGAACTTTGGCTGGCCTTTGTCCATGGAAACTTGACCGTATTCTTTGACACGATCAAGATGCTTGGAGGCCAGGACTGCTGTGCTGTGGAGTCCGCTGCAATTCTGAGAAACGTTGAGGCAAAATTGACTGCAAGACGTGATGACCACATCATTCCAGTTTTGGTCAGAGGACTTCTGAGAGAGCTAGAGGGTAATGGAGCCATGTCTAAAGAGAGCTTTCTCAAAACATCACAATCATTCTTCACTACGGCTGTGAACTACTTGCAAGCATGGGGAAATCACACAGATAATCTAAAAGATTTACATTGTCTCCTTTTAAAAAGGCAACCTCAGCGTGAAGAGATCCAGAAGGCAGCAGGCACACTGCAGGACAAATGCCCCAATGTGACCATCAATGAGGATGCATTGTGTGACGAGGTTACTGGCCTGCAAGAGTTCCTAAAGGGGGGATCGCTTGAAGAGTGGAAAACATCTGAGACACTGTTTGGTCAGAGATGGAGCACGGTGGTTACCCACTTCAAAGAGAACGACATCCCACACACTAACCTGGCTTGATTAGCGTCTGTTGTCATTTGCTTACCTGGAAGTAATACACCAGTCGAGAGAGTGTTCTCCTAAATGAATGATATATGGACAGCAGCAAGAAATAGGTTCACTGTTCCTACCATCAAGGCCATGCTTATTGTGAAGATAAACTTCAACCTCCCCTGCCAGGAGTTCATGGAGAAGCTGGCCAAAGACAGAGCAATCCTGAAGAAGATACATTCTTCTGAGAAATATACAGATTAGGTTGGTATAAGTATATTATGTAGTTACCAATCTCATCAGTCTATTATTTCTTTATTATGTTAAGTATTTCACATATACTATTGTCTGTTTTTTCAATTTTGCTCATGTTCTCTTCTGATCTTATTCTACCAGGACCACTGAATGGCTGTTCAAATCGGACAGTTCTGTTTTGTCTGTAGTGTTTCTGTAATATAGTTGTTTTCTCTGTATCACAGTGTGCCTGTTAGACTAAATACATGAAACTGGAATTGTCCCCCTTTTTTATTTCATAGATAATATAACATTGGCTATTTTAATTATATATTGACCACCGAACTGGAAATGTCCCCGGTTTTCATTTCAGAAATCTGGTCACCTTATTGTTAGCTAATCCCAAACAACTCAACATATTACATGGAAAGTCTATTCTGTGGTTAGTAAACTAAGCTAGCCTAGTTGGTAGGCAGATCAAAAATGCCAGCTAAAGTTTGCTAGCTAGCTACAGTTAACTGGCTAGCCAACACAGTAGGCTAGCTAGCTAGCAAATGCTAGCTAGCTAACTACCTATGCTAAATTGTCCAGCAGATGTATCCAAAAAAGCTCATCAAATTGCATGAAAAACATACTTTCTCTCTACTGTGTTGACGTTTTTGACCAACACTTTGCACACTGATGTTCACAACCTTGTTCTTTGTGCACTGTCACATGACGTCAGTGTTAAGACTTGGGCACATTCGAGGTCGTCCTTATTTAGAGGGTGTTGTGCAGATCTTGACATGATGCCTTAATCCCTGCTATAAGTAAATAATTGCCCCAATGCATCCCATCCAAAAGTGCAAATTTCCTCAACAGTTAAACCCTTGCAAGATTACATGATGGAATAAGAGTTTGTCTTATCATTTTAAACCTTTACTTAACCAAGCTTAATAGGCTGACAATTTAGCAAACAGGAATGATTATCTCACAATTTTAACCATAACTGTTTATTAATGTGTCAATTTTTTTTATTGATGGTTAAAGTAATTGACCAATTGTCAAATGCACCGTTAAAATGTTTTTAACAATTTAAAGTATTTTTTTAAGTGAACCGTTTGTAAACCCGTCTTTGCCATTAGGCCTGGGCATCAGACTCCAGGGCCCTTTTTTGCAATGAGTTATGTCAATGAGGTGGTCAGTTTTCAATTGGCTAACACTTATCACAGTGGTTTGTACAGTTTGAAATATGTTGTGGTCCGTGCTATTCAGATCCTAGGGATGTCCCTACCCCATTGAAGTTGACATTTTAAATGGTTAAGGTAAGAGTAAGGTTAGGGTTAGGTTGAGGTTAGGGTTAAAGTTAGGTAAGGGGTTAAGATTAGGGTTAGGGTTTAAGGTGAGGACATCCCAAGGACACCGAATAGCACTGACCAATAGCACTGGTGATTTGTTGAGATCAGTGGAGTTCAGTGCCGTTTAAGATGAGGGAGGATGATCACTATTTTTATGAACATGGCCTTATTTCTATTACAGCACATTGGATGACTGTCATTCATATTCCATTCATCCAGCTCAATGTAACGTCGATAGGTTTAGGCTCCTACGTGATACTAACATTTTCCCTGTTCCCATCATGAGGTTGCTACAACCTAGCCTATGAATGAAAGTTTACAATGTAGTTGCACAGGTCGAGAGAATTTTGAATAGTCAAGGTGACAGACAATGACACATTCAATACCGCCTTGCATCTAGCTCACCTGCATCTAGCTTAGGCCAACAGTTGCAAGAGAGTTTCTATTGGACAAATTCAGGTATGTTCATTCCCGTTTCGTTTGCTTTCGTTTAAGGAACTTTTTTAACAGAATCGGCACAGTGAAAACACGCCTGATCCATGAGCCTCCTACGTCAATGTACCCAGAGGAGGACAGAAGCTAGCTGTCCTCCGGCTACACTATGGTGCCACTCTACAGAGAGCTGCTGAGGCTACTGTAGACCTGCATTGCAAAACAGAGTGTTTTAATCAATTATTTGGTGACGTGAATATGTTTAGTATAGTTTTTTTATGTTTCACTCTTTTTATTTTTATGAAATTCACTGAGGAGGATGGTCGACCTCTTCCTCTTCTGAGGAGCCTCCACTGGATGGGATGCTATTGTGAACTTTAACATTTGTAACAAGCATGGTATCAAGCATTCATTGTAACATCTTTGTAATTACAGTAAAGTACATATGTAATTTCACTGTAATTAGGACCCCTTCAAATTAAGTGTTACCAAATTGCCTTTCCTTTTCAGCATCAGAGCCTCCTAATTCTCACTTGAAACATATTGTTTTGTGTTTAATAGGCCAAATTACACACTCTGTAAAAAAAATGACCCCAGAAGGATTTGTTCTTGCAATTTGTAGTCTATGACATTTCAGATTTAGATATGATACGTTTTGTCACGGCCGTCTGAAGAAGAGGGAGTGGGCCAAAGCGCAGCGTGGTAAGTGTTCATGACTTTTTTATAAAAAACTGAACACTGAGAAAAAATAACAAAAATAGAACACGAAACAGTTCTGTCTGGTGCAGACACAAAACAGAAAACAACTACCCACAAAAACCACGTGGGAAAAAGCTACCTAAGTATGGTTCTCAATCAGAGACAACGATAGACAGCTGCCTCTGATTGAGAACCACACCGGCCAAACAACAAAGAAATACAAAACATAGAAAATGAACATAGAATGCCCACCCAAATCACACCCTGACCAAACCAAAATAGAGACATAAAAAGCTCTCTACGGTCAGGGCGTGACACGTTTTCATGAAGTACAGTAGCTTGGATGTAGTGAACTACTTTTTCAAAGTAGCTTTAGTTAAATAAACTGTATTTTTTCTGAAGGGTAGATTTAGTGTAGCTTAACTTCTTCCAGTGTCAAGTAATTAGCAGTTTGGTAAACTATGATTTCAGAGTAGTTTCCCCAACACTGGTATCCACCACCTACTGTAAATGACATGGGAGATGAATTCGCCTCCCATACAGTCAACAACCTTGTTGGTTTTGTTCATGAATGGAGAATGTGATTCAACTGGTTGACGGAGGGGTGGGTCCTTCACTCCTTTCGTTAATAATGGATTAGAGCAATGGTACTGACATATACACTTTTTCTCATGTTATGGCAAGCTATGCATTATTGAAAAAATGTACTGCAGCAATAGAGACAAACAGCATGGGCTTAGCTTGGGCATTTATCAAGTCTTTCATTGTCTACTTAGGGGCGTTGTGAAGAAGAAGGTTATGCACCTGTAACAGATTGGAATAGGGTTTCAGTACAGAAGATGATAGGGGTCAGTGCTGGACATTTGAGACTGAAAGAGTTACGGATCAATAGGCAACAGGTAATTATAGACAAGATAACAGGCAAGGATTTACGTCAGTCAGTAACAACCAGCAAACTGCCATAGCTGTACCTGCTATGCTTCACTGCATAGAGGTCCTCCCTCTCCAAAAATGCTGCTGTGTAACTTTGTTCACTTTGACCATTTCCAGTCTTTACCCTCCCACATTTTCTGTTAGTAGCACCAACTTGGCATACTGTAGTATCTATCTATATTTGTTTTGTTCTTGAATGCTTGAACACAAGGATTTTGATTTGTTTTCTGGTTACTACGTGATTCCATATGTGTTATTTCATAGTTTTGATGTCTTTTTACAATTGAGAAAATAGTAAAATAAAGAAAAACCCTGGAATGAGTAGGTGTGTCCAAACTTGTGACTTGTACTGTATATGGTAGTATAGTAGTGGCCTGAAGGCACACAATGGGTTGTGAAATCTGTTGTAAATGTATTGTAATGTTTTTAAAATTGTATAACTGCCTTCATTTTGCTGTCACGCCCTGACCTGAGATATCTCTGTTTTCTTTATATTTTGGTTAGGTCAGGGTGTGACTAGGGTGGGTACGTTAGTTTTTATATTGTCTAGGGGTTTTGTATGTCTAGGGTTGTTGAAGATCTAGGTGATTTGTATGTCTATGGTGGCCTGATATGGTTCCCAATCAGAGGCAGCTGTTTATCATTGTCTCTGATTGGGGATCATATTTAGGTAGCCATTTTCCCTTTGTGTTTGTGGGTTCTTGTTCTATGTTTAGTTGCCTGTCTGCACTACTCATATTAGCTTCACGGTTCGTTTTGTTATTTTGTTCGTTTGTTCAGTGTTCGTTCTTATAATAAAGAAGAATGTACGCTTACCACGCTGCGCCTTGGTCTCCTCCTTACAACGGCCGTGACATTTGCTCCATTACCGAAATCTGTGATGAGTATTATTTTTTACCTGTCAGGGTGTCACGACTTCCGCTGAAGTTGGTCCCTCTCCTTGTTCGGGCGGCGTTCGGCGGTCGACGTCACAGGTTTTCTAGTCACCACCGATCCACGTTTCATTTTCGATTTATTTTGTCTTCATTGTACACACCTGGTTTACATTCCATAATCATTGTTCCACTATTTAACCCTCTGGTTTCCCCCTTTGTTTTGTGCGTGTGTCACGATCGTCTTCTTGAGAGAGATTGGACCAAGGCGCAGCGTGTGCAAAATACATCTCTTTATTGTGGAAGAGAGAAAAACACGAAAACGAACACTATACACAAACAAAAACAACAAACGACCGTGAAGCTAAATAACGTAAGTGCACAGACAAGCAACAAACGTTCAACATAGACAATTACCCACAAACACATGATGCCCATGGCTGCCTTAAATATGGCTCCCAACTAGAGACAATAAACCACAGCTGTCTCTAATTGAGAACCAATCTAGGCAGCCATAGACATACAATCACCTAGACAAGACATTGCCCCATTAAACCTACAAACCCCTAGACAAACCAAAACACATACTTCCCCATGTCACACCCTGACCTAACTAAAATAATAATGAAAACAAAGATAACTAAGGCCAGGGTGTAACAGCGTGTTTGTTCTTGTCAAGTTGTCTCGTTTTGTGACCTGGATTATTTGTCTCCTTCATGGAATATTGTTTTTGAGTAAAGTTACGGTTATTACTCATCTCTGTGTCCTGCGCCTGACTACGCCTTACCAGCATCACCTAGACTTTTGACACAGGGACAAATTGTAACAAGACGCTGCAATGACGATCCTTGTGTTTGCGTATCAGATCACCACTGATAAGCCCTGTAATATGCAAATTATTCTTCACAGACACCTGCAGCTCACAGTCCGCTCTGGCCTTTTCGTTAAGCGTATGTCGACGGACGATGTTTGACACAAAAAAAGAGAGTGTGTAAATAAAGTACAATATAGTCATGTCTGTTGGATGTTGGATGTAGCAATGTGACTTGATCAACCTAGCAACAGGACCGCATGTTAAAATGTTGTCCCAATCACTGCAATGAAAAGGGAGCCTTTATGATGCATGTGCAGCGTTGTAGTCATAACCATTCTACGATCTGAATCACATTTTGACAATTGTCAAAAAAAGTGTATTGCTTACTTAGTTGTCTTCATCCCGGGTGCAACATAAGGTCGCAACAATCTTCAGACACTGGAGTCTGTCTTTGGCCACAGCTTGTGCCCTGAGAGACCTCTTCTAGCCAAGCCACCACTGTTTGTCACCATGCTGTTTTTGGCCTGCCTTGATTATGCATCTTCCGGACGGAACATGCGTGTATAAAAAAGTGTATAGTTGTGTAAAATATGTGTTACTCTATGCCTGCATAAATGGACAGCACCTGTCTTGTCTTCTCAATCAAATATTATACCATCATATCCTCACCCTCCCTATCCAACCCACACATAATCATAGCACAATAGCTGAAATCAAAATAATGTAGAATGTTTACAACCCTCTGGGTTCGAGGAAGTTCCTCTGTCATAACACGTCTGTTTTCTGATCTGATACTGACTCACGGTGGCTTCCTGTCTTAGTGTTTGTTTAACAGATTGATGCTTCCTGTGTGATGGGAATGGGTATAAGTGGAGAAAGGTGTTGAAATTGCTCCTGGGAAAGTATCAGACACATGCTCTGTATTGGCTCCCATGGCTTTCATCAGAATACATTTGCAACGGTCATTAAAGATACTCCAAACTTTGAGAATTGTTATAATCTATCCAATATCGACTGAATTACAGCACAGAAAACATTTGACTGACATTGACAAATAATTAAGAACGATCCAGGTATTAAATTTCTTGTCAAATGTATCTTCTTGGAATGCACTCATATACCACTGAACAAAAATATAAACGCAACATGCAACCATTTCAAAGATTTTACTGAGTTACAGTTCATAGAAGGAAATCAGTCAATTGAAATAAATTCGTTAGGCCATCATTTATGGATTTCACATGACTCGGAATACAGACGTGCATCTGTTGGTAGGGGGCGTGGATCAGAAAACCAGTCAGCATCTGATGTGACCGCCATTTGCCTCATGCAGCCTGACACATCTCCTTTGCATAGTGTTGATCAGGCTGTTGATTGTAGCCTGGGAATTTAGATCCACGCCTCTTCAATGGCTGTGCAAACATGCTCAATGTGTGACATGTCTAGTGAGTATGCAGGCCAGCTCCTAGGAATCTCTGTGTGTACAGATCCTTGTGAGATTGGGCAGTGCATTATCATGCTGAAACATGAGGTGTGAATGACGGATGAATGCTACGACAATGGGCCTCAGGATCTCGTCATGGTATCTCTCTGTGTATCTCTGTGCATATTGCCATCGATAAAATGCAATTGTGTTCGTGGTCCGTAGCTTATGCCTGCCCATACCATAACCTCCACCATGGGACACTCTGTTCACATCAGCAAACTGCACACGCTGTCTGCCATCTGCGCGGTACAGTTGAAACCGGGATTCACACTTCTCCAGCGTGCCAGTGGCCATCGAAGGTCAGCCTTTGCCTACTGAAGTTGGTTACAACGCTGAACTGCAGTCAGGTCAAGACCCTGGTGAGGACAATGAGCACACAGATGAGTTTCTCTGAGATGGTTTTCTGACATTTTCTTCAGAAATTCTTCAGTTGTGCAAACCCAGTTTTATCAGCTGGTCTCAGACAATCCCGTAGGTGAAGAAGCCAGATGTGGAGGTCCTGGGCTGGCGTGGTTATACGTGGTCTGTGGTTATGAGGCCGGTTGGATGTACTGCCAAATTTTCTAAAATGGCATTGGTAGAGAACATTAAATCCTCTGGCATCAGCTCTGTTGGACATTCCTGCAGTCAACATACAAATTGCATACTCCCTCAAAACTTGAGACATCTGTGGCATTGTGTTGTGTTTAGAGTGGCCTTTTAATGTCCCCAGCACAAGGTGCACCTGTGTAATGATCATGCTGTTTAATCAGCTTCTTGATATTCCACACCTGTCAGGTGGATGGATTATATTTGCAAAGGAGAAATGCTCACTAACAGGGATGTTAACAAATTTGTGCAAACATTTTTAAAGAAATAAACATTTTGTGCATATGGAACATTTCTGGGATCTTTTATTTCAGCTCATGAAACATGCAACCAATACTTTACATGTTGCGTTTGTGTTTTTGTTCAGTGTATGTGTTACAGTATTGTAAGATTTGTCACGCCCTGACCTTAGAGATCCTTTTTATGTCTCTATTTTTGGTTTGGTCAGGGCGTGAGTTGGGGTGGGCATTCTATGTTGTGTGTTATATGTTTTCTTTTTCTGTGTGTTTGGCCGGGTGTGGTTCTCAATCAGAGGCAGCTGTCTATCATTGTCTCTGATTGAGAACCATACTTAGGTAGCCTTTTTCCACCTGTGTTTTGTGGGTAGTTGTTTTCTATTTTGTGTTGCTGCACCTTACAGGACTGTTTCGTTTTGCTCACTCTCTTTGTTGTTTTTGTTGTTTCAGTGTTCAGTTTATTTATTAAATGAACATGAACACTTACCACGCTGCGTTTTGGTCCGATCCTTCCTCCTCATCCGACGAAGACGAATATCGTGACAAGATTTTATTTTCTATCACCACACAGTCACAACAAACACCCTGGCAGACGGGTGGAATCTTTCTCAAGTCAACCAATATCCTTTTAATGTGTGTGGACCTTGCAGTAAAAAGCAGCAGACAGTCATTACGCAATGCATTGTGCATGTTCACTGGTGTCTTACAGGGAAAACTTACATCACTGGGGCTGAGCTCCCTGCCATCAAGGACCTCTATACCAGACAGTGTCAGAGGGAGACCCCGACAATTGTCAAAGACTCCAGCCGCCCAAGCCATAGACTGTTCTCTCTGCTACTGCAAGGAAAGTGATATACTCTTCGAGGGTTACAAAGGAGTTCTTTGCTGGAGATAGGGTTCTACCAAGAACAGTTTTGATCAGAATAAACATTTTTTTGCAAGAAAGGGTTCTTTAAGGACTCTTTGGATGGCAAGAAGGATTCTTTGAAAGGCAAGAATGGTTCTATAAAGAACCATATATTGCAGGGAGATGTTCTGAAATGTTGATTTACTGTTATCTGTTGTTTTTGCATTGATTGGTTGATTAATTTTATGCTACACAAAGATAAATAACATACCGTTTTCTGAATTAATCCAAGTAATTGGATTTACTGCACCCATTACTGAGATGGTTATTCCAGTTTAGATGATTGAGGTAGTCTCAGTATTCAATCTTCCCTAACCTGGCAGTCATTCTGAATGCAGGTTGCGGGTGATTAACAATTCCCCTTGTTGGATATTCTAACTCAGTCTGAATTCCAAAATGAAATACACGTTACTTTCCAGGCCAGCATAATGTTACTTGCAGACCTGATGTGGCCTGTAAACCAGGAGATTCCTAACACCCCTGTGTTACGGTATAACAAGACCCTGAAAGAAAGGCCTTAGTATATGTTGTGTATTGTCATAAATCATTACATTTTAAATGGTAATAAGGCTGGTGGAACCGTGCATAGAGGGTTCTAAGACGAACCCTCCAAAGATAAAAGGGTTCTCGGTAGAGCCCTTCATAGACGGTTCTAGGAAGGACCTATGGATGATGAAATGGTTCTTGGTAGAACCCTTCATGGAGGGTTTTAGGCAGAACCATATACAGGGGGTTATTTGAAGAACCCTACATAGAGGGCTTTAGATAGAACCCTCTGCAAAGGGTTCTACCCAGCACCAAAAAGGGGTTCTGCTATAAGTACAAACTGAAGAACCCTGTATGGTTTAACTTAACATCTTTTTTTCTAAGAGTGTACCAGTCCACCAAGTCTGGAACCAATAGGACCCTGAACAGTTTTTACTCCCATAGCTACCTCACTTACTTTGTACCCCTGCACATCGACTCGCTACTGGTACTCCCTGTATATAGCCGTGTTATTACTGTGTGTGTCACTAGAGGCTCATTGTAATGTCTGGACTGGAATGAATGGAATGGAATGGAACACATGAAACATATGTAAATCCACGTTTGACTACGTTCCGTTTAAGCAATTACAATGACCACGTCCTCCTATAGCTCCTCCCACCAGCCTCATCTGGTGTGTGTGTGTGTGTATGTGTGCGTGCGTGCGTGCGTGCGTGCGTGCGTGCGTGCGTGCGTGCGTGCGTGCGTGTTTATGCCCGTGCGTGCGGTTGTAAGAGAAAGCGAAAGCAAATTGAGTGATAGTATCAGAAATCCAAAAGCTTTTAGTGTGAGCTAGCACACACACGCAGCTGTCTTACCATACTTCTGAGGACCTTTTGAGGACCAGCGATTTATTTCCATTCAAAATCATATTCTTCTTAACCCCTAAACCTAACACTAATCCTTAACCTAACCTTAACCCCTAACCTGAAACCTAACCTTAATTCTAACCCTAACCCTAAACCTAACCCCTAAGTCTAAAATATCCTTTTAACAAGTGAGTACCGACACAATGTCCTCACTTCTCTGAATTTTAGTTGGTTTATTATTTTTGTGAGGACTTCTGGTACTCACAAGTATAGTAAAAAGTACACACGCACGCACGCACGCACGCACACACACACACACAAGAACAGCTCAAATAATCAAAGATCAATGACAGGATGATTTTAAGACATGACATTACCTCTTCTGCAGAGGATAAGTTCATTCAAGTGCAGTTAACTTGAATGAACTTATCCTCTGCAGAAGAGGTAACTTCATGTCTTAAAATCATCCTGTCGTTGATCTTTGATTATTTGAGCTGTTCTTGCCATAATATGAACTTTGTGTTTTGCCAAATAGAGCTATCTTTTGTATACCACCAATACCTTGTCACAATACAACTGATTGGCTCAAACACATTAAGAAGGCAAGAAATTCCACTATTTAACTTTTAACAAGGCACACCTGTTAATTGAAATGCATTCCAGGTGACTACCTCATGAGGCTGGTTGAGAGGAATGCATTTCAATTAACAGGTGTGCCTTGTTAAAAGTTAAATAGTGGAATTTCTTTCCTTCTTAATGTGTTTGAGCCAATCAGTTGTATTGTGACATGGTAACATTCATTTTATATTTGAGATTCTTCAATGTAGCCACCCTTTGCCCCTTTGCCTCAAAGGTGTGCAAAGCTCTCATCAAGGCAAAGGTGTGCAAAGCTCTCATCAAGGCAAAGGGTGGCTACATTGAAGAATCTCAAATATAAAATGAATGTTGATTTGTTTTCTGGATAACTACATGAATCCATATGTGTTATTTCATCGTTTTGATGTCTTCACTATTATTCTACAATGTAGAAAATAGTAAAATAAAGAAAAACCCTGGAATGAGTAGGTGTGTCTAAACGTTTGACTAGTGCTGTATGTAGTAGTAGAGTAGTGGCCTGAGGGCACACACTTAATGTGTTGTGAAATCTGTTGTGAATGAATTGTAATGGTTTTAAAAATGTATAACTGCCTTCATTTTGCTGGACCCCAGGAAGAGTAACTGCTGCCTTGGCAGCAGCTAATGGGGATCCATAATAAATGCAAATACAAATACAAATACATACACACGGCAGGTAGGGCCGTAGTAGCCTAGCTGTTAGAGCGTTGGGGCCAGTATCCGAAAGGTCACTAGTATGAATCCCTGAACCGACAAGGTAAAAAAATTGCTGATGTGCCCTTGACCAAGGCACTTAACCGTAATTCCTGCAGGGTTGCTGTTGATAATGGCTGGCCATGACCAACCTCTGAGGGTGTCTCAGTGGGGATATGGAAAAAAGCAATTTTCCATTTCACACATACGTACTGTATAGCACACTTGAACATTTGTGAAATAGGACAATTAAATGCACCCACCAAATTCGTATTACACACATCTTTCTGCCTAAAACCAGGTGTCAGCTTGCACCCACCTACTGCAGGGTTTTTGAATTGCTCAGCTATGTATGACATCACCCATTTCAGCCTGCGCTTGCCCTCCCGCCCATAAATGCTGTAGCCGAAGCCAGGACACGTCTCTTCAGCTGTGTTTCCACCTCAGGTGGACTGAGTCTGTACTGTATTTAGGGACAAGCCTACACTCTGTGGCATTGGAGTACCATATCAGCTCACACATCTGGATACAATATGGGGACTAGAAGTACCTGTCTGCTCATGACACTGGTAAGGTTTGATGTTTGAAGTCAATCATCTGTTGAATAGAGGGTCAATGGATTGATGTGCAGACAGACACCGTGGCTTATCATGCTCAACCATTTACTTGGATACAGTTTGGGATGGGACTTTCTGTGTTCATTCAGACTAGGATTTGAAAAGCATATTTAAATCAAATGTATCATACTGATTGTTTAAACCAGAGTTTAAGCATTTCTTGTTGAATATATAGTGCTTTAGATCTTTGGGTCTGGAAGGTGGGCGAAATCTGGAATTGTGATATTTTTTTTTAGCAGGGTTTAGTAACCAATATACAGTCTTACACTCATGTGCTCCTTCTCTGGTTCAGGCTGTTGAAGAGCTCCAGACTGCTTTTCAGTCACCACAGGCCTCCGTTTATGGTCTTAAACTGTTCTTGAATGTACAAAAAAACTAAATGCATGACCTTTACCACATCTGGTGGCTTATGCATTGAAAAAGTGTAATCCTACAAATACAGGTTAAGTCGGAAGTTTACATACACCGTAGCCAAATAAATTTAAACTCAGTATTTCACAATTCCTGACATTTAATCCTAGTAAAAATTCCCTGTCTTAGGTAAGTTAGGGTCACCACTTTATTTTAAGAATGTGAAATGTCAGAATAATAGTAGAGAGAATGATTTATTTCATCTTTTATTTATTTCATCACATTCCCAGGGGGTTAGATGTTTACATACACTCAATTAGTATTTGGTAGCATTGCCTTTAAATTGTTTAACTGGGTCAAACATTTGGGTAGCCTTCCACAAGCTTCCCACAATAAGTTGGGTGAATTTTGGCCCATTCCTCCTGACAGAGCTGTTGTAACTGAATCCGGTTTGTAGGCCTCCTTGCTCGCACACGCTATTTCAGTTCTGCCCACACATTTTCTATGGGATTGAGGTCAGGGCTTTGTGATGGCCACTCCAATACCTTAACTTTGTTGTCCTTAAGCCATTTTGCCACAACTTTGGAAGTATGCTTGGGGTCATTGTCCATTTGGAAGACCCATTTGCAACCAAGCTTTAACTTCCTGATTGATGTCTTGAGATGTTGCTTCAATATAACCACACAATTTGCATTCCTCATCTATTTTGTGAAGTGCACCAGTCCCTCCTGCAGCAAAGCACCCCCACAACATTTCTCCAAAAAGTGCGATCTTTGTCCCCATGTGCAGTTGCAAACTGTAGTCTGGCTTTTTATGACGGTTTTGGAGCAGTGGCTTCTTAGTTGCTGAGCGGCCTTTCAGGTTATGTCGATATAGTACTTGTTTTACTGTGGATATAGATACTTCTGTATCCGTTTCCTCCAGCATCTTCACAAGGTCCTTTGCGTTTGTTCTGGGATTAATTTGCACTTTTTGCACCAAAGTACGTTCATCTCTAGGAGACAGAACGCTTCTCCTTCCTGAGCGGTATGACGGCTGCGCGGTCCCATGGTGCTTATACTGTGTGTAACGTTGTACGAGATCTTCAGTTTCTTGGCAATTTCTCACATGGAATAGCCTTCATTTTTCAGAACAAGCATAGACTGACGAGTTTCAAAAGAAAGTTATTCGTTTCTTGCCATTTTGAGCCTGTAATCGAACCCACAAAACCCGCAAATCTAAAGAAGGCCAGTTTTATTTCTTCTGTAATCAGCACAACAGTTTTCAACTGTGCTAACATAATTACAAAAGGGTTTTCTAATGATCAATTAGCCTCTTAAAATTATAAACTAACACAACGTGCCATTGGAACACAGGAGTGATGGTTACAGATAATGGGCCTCTGTACGCCTACATACAGCCGATTCAAGCTACAATGATCATTTTCAACATCAACAATGTCAAATACAGTGTATTTCTGATCAATTTGATGTTATTTTAATGGACAAAAATATGTGCTTTTCTTTAAAAAACAAGGACATTTCTAAGTGACGCTAAACTTTTGAACGGTAGTGTATATAAATGTGTATATATAGAGAATGAGATGGAGAGATGAGCTCAGCTAAATGTCTTTACGTTCCCATGGCTTTCAGTCCCATTCATTCTTATGTACACTTTAACCGTACCTTATTGAGCCCCTACTCACAATAGAGACAGGCTCACCTTTCAAGGAAATACCTTTTTTAACCAATGCATCTGTTCCTGTCTGGTTTGCTCTGCAGTGTCTGGGGATTGTCAGTGTGTCCTCTGAAGAGTTACTGCATCGGCAGAAGAGAATCTGGATTGTAGACTCTTTCAAGATAGAAGAGGCGAGGCCCGGACCTTATCCTTATGCACTGGGGAAAGTAAGTAAAGATCACACTCTTTTGTCGAGAGGGAGATGCCTCCTTTTTCTTTGTAATCACATGTGCATTGATTCAAACACACACACACGCACACACAGTCGAACAAGTAGGCGGACGGACAGACACGGGTGCGTGCACGTGCACAAAGTCATGCACAAAGTCACGCAAACACACAAAGTCATGCACTGAATGGATGTTTTGTTTCAGATTCAGGTTGAGAAGGCGTTCCGTGTGGGTTTCCATCTACAAGGTCAAGGGGTTGATCTGGACCCCAAAGGAAAACTGTCTATCAATACAGACACTGGAGATATCCTAGTTCATGGAGAACTAGACTACGAGCTTTACCAGAAGCTTAAGGTGGGAAAGAATGGAACTCATTAACCATAAAAAAAGACAATTCAAATATATTTTTTAATAACATTTACAATTGGCCAAACCATTTATTTGAAACAATTCTAATTCTATACATTTTAATTACACTGAACATAATATAAACGCAACATGTAAGGTGTTAATCCGATGTTTCATGAGCTGCAATAAAAAATCCCAGAAATGTTTCATATGCACAAAAAGCTTATTTCTCTACATATTTTGTGCATATCAAGAAGCTGATTAAACAGCATGAAATTACACATTTCAGTGGGTTAACTGCCTTGTTCAGGAGTAGAACGACAGATTTTTACCTTGTCAGCTCAGGGATTCGATCTTGCAACCTTTCGGTTACTAGTCCAACACTCTAACCACTAGGCTACCTGCTGCCGCATATCCTAGTCCAGATCAAAACAATCTTGAAGCATGGATTCCGATAGGTCAGCCCAGCGTTGAATAGACCTTAGCACCGGTACTTCCTGTTTGAGGTTCTGCCTATAGGAAGGGAGGAGAAAAATGTAGTCGTGATCTGATTTGCTGAAAGAAGGGGAGGGCCTTGTAGCCATTTCAGAAGAGGGAGTAACAGTGCTTGAGTGTTTTTGCCGCAAGAGTACTACAGTCAATGTGTTGATAGGTAGCGTTTTCCTCAAATTTACTTTGTTAAAATCCCCAGCTACAAAAAATGCGGCCTCAGTACATGTGGTTTCCAGTTCGCACAAAGTCCAGTGTAGTTCCTTGAGGACCATCGTGGTATCGGCTTGAGGGGGAATATACATGGCTGTGACTATAACTGAAGAGAATTCTCTTGGGAGGTTATACGGTCGGCATTTGATTGTGAGGTATTCACAAAAGGACTTGATTGTGAACAAAAGGACTTGAGTTTCTGTATGGTGTCACAATCACACCACGAGTAGTTAATCATGAAACATACACAACTGCCTTTGTTCTTCCAGGACAGTTCTTTCTTCCTGTCTGCGCGATGTACTGAGAACCCAGCTGGCTGTATGGACGGGGACAGTATATCCAGAGAGAGCCATGATTCCGTGAAACAGAGTATGTTACAGTCCCTGATGTCACTCTGGAAGGAGATCCTCCGAAAAGGCCACTCTAAAATGTGAAGTTTTGTCACACAACACAATAACCAGGAATACAACTTTGTTCGTACCCCCCAGGGCAATTGAACTTATCCCAGAAGCTGCTCCAAGACGCCCCCGGCGGGGAAGAGGTATTTGGAGTGGACATCTAGTACGACTCAGGAGGCCTGCACACCATCCACCACTTCCGAGTATATTACTCGCTACTGCTCAGTCTCTGGACAATAAAGTAGATGAGTTCAGGGCGAGGATCTCCTTCCAAAGAGACATCAGGGACTGTAACATACTCTGTTTCACAGAATCATGGCTCTCTCCGGATATACTGTCCCCGTCCATACAGCCAGCTAGGTTCTCAGTACATCACGCAGACAGGAATAAAGAACTGTCCTGGAAGAAAAAAGGCAGTTGTGTATGTTTAATGATTAACTACTCGTGGTGTTTTAACCCTCGCAAGGCTGCCAGCCCAGACAGCATCACTAGCCGCGTCCTCAGAGCATGTGCAGACCAGCTGGCTGGAGTGTTTACGGACATATTCAATCTCTCCCTATCCCACTCTGCTGTCCCCACTTGCTTCAAGATGACCACCATTGTTCCTGTACCCAAGAAAGCAAAGGTCACTGAACTAAATGACTATGCCCCACAGCACTCACTTCTGTCATTACGAAGTGCTTTGAGAGGCTAGTTAAGGATCATATCACCTCTACCTTCCCTGACAACCTACCTTCCCTGACAAACCTTTGATTTGCATAAGGCCCCAATAGATCCACAGACAATGCAATCCCTATCGCACTGCACACTGCCCTATACCATCTGTACAAGAGAAATACCTATGTAAGAATGCTGTTAATTGAATATAGCTCAGCCTTCAACACCATAATACCCTCCAAGCTCATCATTAAGCTCGGGGCCCTAGGTCTGAATCCCTCCCTGTGCAACTGGGTCCTGGACTGCCTGACGGGCCGCCCACAGGAGTTGAAGGTAGGATACAACACCTCCACTACACTGATCCTCAACACGGGGGCCCCACAAGGGTGTGTGCTCAGTCCCCTCCTGTACTCCCTGTTCAACCATGAATGCGTGGACACGCAAGCCTCCAACACAATCATCAAGTTTGAAGACGACACAACAGCAGTAGGCCTGATTACCAACAATGACGAGACAGCCTACAGGGAGGAGGTGAGGGCCCTGGTGGAGTGGTGTCAGGAAAATAACCTCTTCCTCAACGTCAACAAAAAGAAGGAGCTGATCGTGGACTTCAGGAAACAGCAGAGGTAACATGCCCCTATCGACATCGACGGGACGGCAGTGGAGAAGGTGAAAAGCTTCAAGCTTCTCTGCGTACACATCACTGACAATCTCAAATTGTCCACACACAGAAGCAGTGTGGTGAAGAAGGCACAACAGAGCCTCTTCAACCTCAGGAGGCTGAAGAAATTTGGCTTGGGCCCTAAGACCCTCACAAACTTTTACAGATGCACAATTGAGAGGCATCCTGTCGGGCTGTATCATCACCTGGTACGGCAACTGCACCACCTGCAACCGCAGGGCTCTCCAGAGGGTGGTGCCCAACGCATCACCGAGGGCACAACACCTGCCCTCCAGGACACCTACAGCACCCGAAGTCACAGGAAGGACATCAACCACCCAAGCCACGGCCTGTTCACCACACTATCATCCAGAAGGCGAGGTCAGTACAGATGCATCAAAGCTGGGACCGAGAGACTGAAAAACAACTTCTCTCTCAAGGCCATCAGACTGTTAAATAGCCATCACTAGCTGGCTACCACCCGGTTACTCAACCCTGCACCTTAGAGGCTGCTGCACTATGTACATAGACATGGAATCACTGTTCACTTTAATAATGGAACACTAGTCACTTTCATAATGTTTACATACGACTTTACTAATTTAATATGTATATATTGTATTCTACTGTATTTTAGTCAATGCCACTTCGGCATTGCTCCTCCTAATATTTATATATTTCTTAATTCCATTCTTTTACTTCTAGAGTTGTGTGTATTGTTGTGACTTGTCAGATACTACTGCACTGTTGGAGCTATAACACAAGCATTTCGCTATACCGGCAATAACATCTGCTAAATATGTGTATGTGACCAATAACATTTGATTTTATTTGATGTCTCAAAGTTTGAGGGAGTGTGCAATTGGCATGCTGACTGCAGGAATGTTCACCAGAGCTGTTGCCAGAAAATTGAAAGTTAATTTCAATACGTCACAGTAGGCCAACGTCATTTTAGAGAAAATGGCAGTACGTCCAACCAGCCTCACAACTGCAGACCACGTGTAACCAAGTCAACCCAGGACCTACATCCGGCTAATTCACCTGCGGGATGGTCTGAGACCAGCAACCTGGACAGCTGATGAAACTGTGGGTTTGCACTACCGAAGAACTTCCGCACAAACTGTCAGAAACCATCTCAGGGAAGCTCATCTGAGTACTCGTCGTCCTCACCAGGGTCTTGACCTGACTGCAGTTCGGCGTCATAGCCAACTTCAGTGGGCAAAGGCTGACCTTCGATGGCCACTGGCACGCTGGAGAAGTGTGCTCTTCACGGATGAATCCCGGTTTCACCTGTACTGGGCAGATGTTAGACAGCATTGGGAACATAGTTCCCCATGGTGGTGGTGGTGGGGTTATGGTATGGGCAGGCATAAGCTACGGGCAACAAACACAATTGCATTTTACCAATGGCAATTTGAATGCACAGAGATACCGTGATGAGATCCTGAGGCCCATTGTCGTGCCGTTCATCTGCCACCATCACCTCATGTTTCAGCATGATATTGCACGTCCCCACGTCTGTACACAATTCCTGGAAGCTGAAAATGTCCCAGTTCTTTCATGGCCTGCATACTCACCAGACGTGTTACCCATTGAGCATTTTTGGGATGCTCTGGATCGACTTGTATGACAGCATGTTCCAGTTCCCGTCAATATCCAGCAACTTTGCACAGCCATTGAAGAGGAGTGGGACAACATTCCAAAGGCCACAATCAACAGCCTGATCAACTCACGCTAGATGAGGCAATGGTGGTTACACCAGATGCTGACTGGTTTTCTGATCCACAGCACAACTTTTTTTTAAGGTACAGTTTTCATGACCAACAGATGACTGTATCCCCAGTCAAAGATTAATGAATTTGTTTCAATTGACTGATTTCCTTATATGAACTGTAATTCAAAAAAATCTTTGAAATTGTGACATGTTGTGTTTATATTTGTGTTCAGTGTACATTCCAATGTATATTACGGAATGTATTTCAAATGAATATATAAATGTATGTAAAATGTATATCACAATATATTTTAAATACATTGGAAAATGTATTTCATATATTTCAAAATACATTCTTAGCAATATATTTTACATATATTCCAACATGCATTTAAATGTAGTTATTATTCAAATGCATGGCAAATACAAAACATTTGCCGAATCTTATTGTAACAATATGGTGACTGTCTTTACAATTCAACTTTAGTAGGCCATTTTAATTGCAGAACACATAACACATTAACAGGCATGAGAATCAGGTCTCATGGGAGGCCAAAAAGCATGGGGCCAAAGCTACGACCCCAGCCAGCCACGCCCCCAACCAGCCACACCTCCAAGTATTTTAATAGGCTACCGCCACTACAAAATATTTGGTCAAAATGACTACGAAATGATTACAAACATTAGGTCATGTAGTGACACCATGTCTTTCATGTGCACATGACAACTAAACAAAAAACTTGACGAGAGCATTGCAACCAACGTCCAACTGGCAGAACTTAACTTGCACTGGGTCTTTCCACGAAATGAGTCCCTTTAATGTGTTAAATAGAAATACTGCAACAATGTTGCATTTTAAAGGCCTGTTATGTTACATGAAGTGCCGTTTAATATAGACCACATGGAGAATTAAATAAATCAGATTCTCAATGTGAATAAAGACCTGCTAAAGTATTTCAAATTCTGCATTTTGACATCCCTCTGTACACCCTTTCTTTTTGTTATTTCCCCTTTATTTAACCAGGTAGGCTAGTTGAGAACAAGTTCTCATTTGCAACATTTGCAACCCTCTGTGACACCTAGGAAGAATTTAACCCACTAACCTCCCAAAATACAATTATATAAAATACCATTATTGGAAAGCCTTAGTTATTTCATTGCTTTGACAAAGTTATTTCTGAAGATTATTTTATGTGATTAGTGAATAATTTACATCTGTCCTTCATTTTAAGGTCAACCTCTTTCATTTTAATATGGTGAAACTATTCGTTTTTAAATATTTCTTTCAAAAGAAACATTGAACATCTAATAGTCACACCATAGTGTAAAAGCAGGTGAGCAGTTTCTACTCTGTTTGGCCATTTTCTGTTGCTTTGTCGTGAAAAACTGAGCGGGTCGAACATAACACGTCAAACCTGTAACCCATAGATAGACAGGCTAGAAATGTTTTAACAAGTGAATTTTGCTTTCAATTGACCCTCCCTGTTGTATACAACTAGTTTCCATTCCCCATCACAAGGTGATTCATAGATGATTTAACTAGTAAATACCAGTTGGAGGGCCATTCAAGTGGGTTTTCTCCACTTGGTTACGAACACAGCACACCGTAACACCGCTAACCATCCACTGTATCACAATATTAATTTGAAACACAAGACCTAGACCTATACATTGACATATTGTGGAATGTTGTACGGTGTATAGTTCTTATTTCAATCGATAAAAATGTAAATAAAAATATAGAAAAACAGTGCCCAATCTCTCATTACTTAATTCAACTGAAGAGAGACACTTGAAAAGTTGAGAGTAAAAGTAAAGATACCTTAATAGAAAATGACTCGAGTGAAAGTGAAAGTCACCCAGTAAAATGCTACTTGGTTTTAAATATACTTAAGTATCAAACGTAAATGGAATTGCTAAAATGTACTTAAGTGTCAAAAGTAAAAGTATAAATCATTTCAAATTCCTTATATTAAGCAAACCAGACGGCACAATTTTATTTATTTTTTTTATTTACGGATAGCCAGGGGCACACTCCAACACTCAGACATTTACAAACTAAGCATTTGTGTTTAATGAGTCTGCCAGATCAGACGAAGTAGGGATGACCAGGGATGTTCTCTTGATAAGTGTGTGAATGGGACCATTTTCCTGTCAAAATGTACTTTTGGGTGTCAGGGAAAATGTATGGAGTAGTTATTTTCTTTAGGGACGTAGTGAAGTAAAACAAAAAATATATAAATAGTAAAGATACAGATACCCCCAAAAACTACTTAAGTAGTACTTTAAAATAGTTTTACTTAAGTACTTTACACCACTGCAAAACACTATATATCCATTTTCAGAAATGTTGGTAAATTTGCTTTAATTGTTTAAATAAATTCTTAAAGAAATTGGTGTCTTTTTGCTGTTGTTCTGGGATTGATTTGCACTTTTCGCACCAAAGTACGTTCATCTCTAGGAGACAGAACGTGTCTTCTTCCTGAGCGGTATGACGGTTGCGTGGTCCCATGGTGTTTTATACTTGTGTACTATTGTTTGTATAGATGAACATGGTACCTTCAGGCGTTTGGAAATTGCTCCCAAGGATGAACCAGACTTGTGGAAGTCTACCATTTTTTTCTGAGGTCTTGGCTGATTTCTTTTGATTTTCCCATGATGTCAAGCAAATAGGCACTGAGTTTGAAGGTAGGCCTTGAAATACGTCCACAGGTACACCTCCAATTGACTCAAATTATGTCAATTAGCCTATCAGAAGCATCTAAAGCAATGACATCATATTCTGGAATTTTTCAAGCTGTTTAAAGGCACAGTCAACTTAGTTTATGTAAACTTCTGACCCACTGGAATTGCGATACAGTGAATTATAAGTGAAATAATCTGTCTGTCAACAATTGTTGGAAAAATTACTTGTGTCAAAGTAGAAGTCCTAACCGACTTGCAAAAAACTGTAGTTTGTTAACAAGAAATTTGTGGAGTGGTTGAAAAACGAGTTTTAATGACTCCAACCTAAGTGTATGTAAACTTCCCGACTTCAACTGTATCTAGTTTAATTATGACCTCGTACCCCTGCACAATGACTCGGCACTGGTACCCCGTGTATATAGCCAAGTTAAAGGTGATGCATGGCCAATTCGACGTCTGCATTCATACTTCTTGCACTTCACGGAGTGGCGCAGCGTTGTTGTGAAAGATGTTGTCAAGGAAGTGAGTTTGTGTTTATACAGGACCTCCTGCCCCCACCTACCGTCGACCAATCATGTCAATGCAAAACTAGTGCAAAACTTCCACATTGTAAAAAAAAAAGTGGGAGCTACACGGTGATGCAGTACACAGCTAAACTTAGCCTATGCATGCCTCCGGAGGCTCCTTAATTGCGTCACACCCTCCATACGGAACCTCCGACCACATTTTCGGATCATGTCTCTTATCGTTACTCGTTGTGTATTTATCATTACATTTATTATTCCATGTTTTACTTTTCTATTATTTCTCAATGTTATATCTCTCTGCATTGTTGGCAAGGGCCCATAAGTAAGCATTTCACTGTTAGTATAAACCTGTTGTTTACAGGTTTATGTGACAAATAACATAATGTTTTTTGGGCCTTCTTCTGACACCACCTTGTATATAGGTCCTGAATGGCAGGAAGCTTGGCCCCAGGGGTGTACTGGGCCGTACGCACAACCCTCTGTAGAGCCTGGGGACCCATGACAAATCTTTTCAGTCTCCTGAGGAGGAAAATGTATTGTCGTTACCTCTTCACAACTGTCTTTGGGCCATGATAGTTTGTTGGTGATGTGGACACTAAGGAACTTGAAACTCTCGACCCGCTCCACTACAGCCCCGTCAATGTTAATGGGGGCCTGTTCAGCCCTCCTTTCCCTATAGTCCATGATCAGCTCCTTTGTCTTGCTCACATTGAGGGAGAGGTTGTTGTCCTGGCACCACACTGCCAGGTCTCTGACCTCCTCCCTATAGGCTGTCTCATCGTTGTTGGTGAAGGCCTACTACTGTTGTGTCGTCAGCAAAGTTAATGATGGTGTAGGAGTCGTGCTTGACCATGCAGTTGTAGGTGAACAGGGAGTACAGGAGGGGACTAAGCACGCACCCCTGAGGGGCCCCAGTGTTGAGGATCAGCGTGGCAGATGTGTTGTTGCCTATACTTACCACCTGGGGACGGCCTGTCAGGAAGTCCAGGATTCAGTTGCAGAGGGAGGTGTTTAGTTCCAGGGTCCTTAGCTTAGTGATAAGTTGAGGGCACTATGGTGTTGAACGCTGAGCTGTAGTCAATGAACAACATTCTCACATAGGTGTTCCTTATGTCCGGTAGGGAAATGGGATTTGTGGAGTGTGATTGAGATTGCATCATCTGTGGATCTGTTGAGGCGGTATGCGAATTGGAATGGGTCTAGGGTTTCCGGCATGATGGTGTTGATGTGAGCCATGACCAGCCTTTCAAAGCACTTCATGGCTACCGACGTGAGTGCTATGGGGCGGTAATCATTTAGGCAGGTTATCTTCCCTAACTTGGGCACAGGGACTATGGTGGTCTGTTTGAAATATGTAGGTATTACAGACTTGGTCAGGGAGAGGTTAAAAATATCAGTGAAGACACTTGCCAGTTGGTCACGCATGCTTTGAGTACATGTCCTGGAAATCCGTATTTGTGAATGTTGAACTGTTTAAAGGTCTTGCTCACATCGGATAGCGTGATCGCACAGTTGTCTGGAACAGCTGGTGCTCTAATGCGTGCTTCAGTGTTGCTTGCCTCAAAGTGAGCAACAAAGGCATTTAGCTCATCTAGTAGGCTCGCGTTACTGGCCATCTTGTGACAGGGTTTCCCTTTGTAGTCCGTAATAGTTTTCAAGCCATGTCACCTCAGACGAGCGTCAGTGCCGATGTAGTAGGATTCAATCTTAGTCCTGTATTGATGCTTTGCCTGTTTGATGGTTCGTCTGAGGGCAAAGCGGGATTTCTTATAAGCGTCCGGATTAGTGTCCAGCTCCTTGAAAGCGGCAGCTCTAGCCTTTAGCTCCGTGCGGATTTTGCCTGTAATCCATGGCTTCTGGTTGGGATATGTACGTACGGTCACTGTGGGGATGACGTCGTCAATGCACTTATTGATGAAGCCGGTGACTGAGGTGGTATACTCCTCAATGCCATTGGATGAATCCCAGAACATATTCCAGTTTGTGCTGAAAAGCAAAACAGTCCTGTAGCGTAGCATCCGCGTTATCTGACCTCTTCTATATTGAGAGAGTCACTGGTACTTCCTGCTTTATTTTTTGCTTGTAAGCAGGAATCAGGAGGATAGAATTATGGTCAGATTTGCCAAATGGAGAGTGAGGGAGAGTTTTGTATGCGTCTCCGTGTGTGGAGTAAAGGTGGTCTAGAGTTTGTTTTCCTCTGGTTGCACATGTGACATGCTGGTAGAAATGCATTAAAGTCCCCGGCCACTAGGAGTGCCGCTTCTGGTTGAGCATTTTCTTTTTTGCTTATGGCCCAAATGTATCTACATGTATTGGAAATACATTTTACATGACATGAAATATATTGAAATGTATTTTTTTCTGTATGGGTATTGCGTTGTGTTATTTTAGTTTGGTTTAGTTTTTATTAAATGTATTGCTTGATTGCTTGATAGTTTGCTTGATGTATTGATTGGTGGATGTATTGATTGGTTGGTTGGTTGATTGGTGGATTGATTCACATCTTCCTTATCACATGGGACTACAGCTGACATTTGAGGCCAGAGATACATCCAATAATGCATTGGACACCCGACTGGGAGTGGAGGTGGAGATTCTAGACATCAATGACAACCCACCGGTTTTCCAAAAGAACACTTACACCGTCAACCTGAAAGAGTCTACTTCACAAGGTAAAATATTTGATTTGTTTGTGTCTTTCTTTCTTTTCTTTCTTTCTTTCTTTTTTCTTTTATTCTTGCCATCTTCATTTTATTTATTGCCGATAAAGGAAAACCACATTTGTGTGTGTTCACTCAGAATGTTTACGATGTACTGTTAAAGTAACTGTGAAGTGTTTCCAGTGTTCTTTGAAATATGAACTATAATGATTTACAATATGAGGGAAATAGCTTTCATTTTTTAAGTATGTTAAAAAGCAACTGTTCTGTGTTGGAATGGTGTGGACGTACCCCAACAACAGAATGGTGTGGGCGTATGCTGGTCATTAAATATGGAGGATGACATCAACCTCTATGAGGAAATAGCAAGCATTTTTGAAGCAGTCTGTTTTGAGATGTTTTTTTAAGTGTTTCTTTCTCCAATTTATTATTTGGCCACACATATGAGTTTCGGCTGAGTCAACAACACTATTTGGGTATGAGTTAACAGCATATACACTTGTAAAAGTGATATTTTCAACGGACAGTTACTTTAAAATCGACACAAATTGCCGACATTGACGACGGATTTGGCTGCGAAACACACAGAGTAAACATTTTGAGTGAACCTGCGGTGTGGTTGTGCTTTAACTATGATTGGTTGAATTGGGGCCTCTGAAACTATAACTCTCTGTTTCCTCTCATATCAGGAGATTTCGTGACAGCTGTAGTGGCAACAGATAAAGATCAACGCAGGACAAACAACGGCACATTTGACCTAAAGATGGTCTCCATCACCCCTACACCCCCAGACAACCTGGAGTTCTTCCTTGAGCAAAGTGGTTCGACTGGAATCATCAAATTCAAAGGGTGTCTGGAGCACGAGGTAAGAGGTGCCTCTATTTATGTCTATAATTTTTATTTCGTTAACTTTCATCTATAGTGTGATTGTTTCAATCATCCACTTCAGAAATCAGAGAAATACACCATCCTGGTGGAGGCTAAAGATCGTGGAGAGGTGGTTCAGCTCTCCAGCACCTGTACAAACATCATCAATATAGAGGACGGAAACAACCATTTGCCTGTCTTCACTGGGCAAACGGTGGGCAAAATAATTCTATCCTCTTCACTTCATCACAAGATGTGGTGGAGGTATTTGTTCAAATATACTAAGGAATCTCCGGAACCACAACTATATCCCTCTTATAATGTTCCATCCTTCTGGGATATTATATTATTTCAGGGTGCAGGAAGCATCAAGGAGAGAGACAGCAGTGATGTGCCAATTCTTCGGCTCCAGGTTTCAGACCAAGATACCAAAGGTACTGAAGCCTGGAAGGCCAAATACACTATCCACGGAGACAAGGACCAGAACTTCAGAATCACCACTGATCCAGACACCAACGAAGGAGTCTTGTTTGTTGAAAAGGTCTGTTACCTTTCAAATAAGTTAATGCCTCCTAAATAAGATCATGTATGTCATGTGAGACTTTCAGATTATCTGCAATTTACATTTTTACTGTTGTTCTATTAATCATATTTTTGTTGCTGTTGTTGTTGTCGCAATCAAACTAATAGCAGACCTGTAGTATTAGTTGTAGTAGTATCTGATGAACTGTGCTCATAGATGTGGTTGCAATAATCATATCCGTGTATCCATTTGTTTGACTGAACACTAAATCATCCTTCCGTAACCCACATTCTCCCTCTGTCTCCTGGTAGCCTCTGGACTACGAGGATGGCTCTCAGAGGAACCTGTCAGTCAGTGTAGAGAACGAAGCGCCCTACTTCTCTTGTAAGGTCAAAGGTCGTCCTGCCACAGACCTGTGGGATGTGGTCACCACAGGTGGGGCATCTTTGACCGGCCTCAAACCGCCCCTGCTGCCCACCCGCCAGGTGACGGTCACGGTGGAGGACGTCAACGACCCGCCCATCTTCCCCTATGCCATCAAAAACGTGACGGTGGAGGAGAATGTGGAGGAGGGCTGGTACCTGGAGACGTTCACTGCCATCGATCTGGACAGGAGCCATGCCAACACCTTCAAGTAAGACTGGGGATGCATTTAACCCACCCTTCAGTGGGACTTCTGTTCTATCTCCTACTGTACTGTTCTGCAGCACCTCCTACTGTTTATCAAGCTAGACTGGGAATTTAGCCCAGTTCTCCATGACAATTCTTTTTACAGTTCATTACCAGTTTATCACTCGAATTAATTTGACCTCAAACCACAGATCCTTCTTGATTTTTATAAAAATTCTACTAAAAGTCTCATACCTAGATCATATGTTGTGAGGATGCACGCTCTTGAAGCCAATCAGGCCAACCAAGCCAACCTTTTGCTAGACCTGTAGTCGAAATCACATCTTACATGCCCAAACCATGTCTTGTAGGTACGTGAAAGGAAAGGACCCTTGTGACTGTGTGGCAGTAGACGCAATGACTGGCAAAATAACCACAACTAAGATCTTAGACCGAGAGTCACCTTATGTGAAGGACAATGTCTATCAAGTGACAGTGTTTGCTATTGATGATGGTAAGAACTATAAAAAGTACTATTCCAATACAGTAAATTATACCAAAATCAGTGAAATAACACTATCATCCACAGTACCACCAGCATGTGTCAGTTGCGAGTTTCTCTGATTGACAGGCCAGCCTCCCATGACCGGAACTGGAACGCTCAACATCCAACTAAAGGACCAGAATGACAACCTTCCGGAGCTTGAGATGGCCACCATGGACATGTGTCTTTCAGATGAGCACAGCGAGGTCAACATCACAGCCTACGACCTGGATGGAGAACCCTACAGCGGACCATTCTACTTCCAACTCCAAGGGGACGATGTCAAGGGCAAGTGGAGGATTGACCCCGACAGCGGTGAGGTTTTCCTCCTAATAAATGTCTCGTACACTCTATCTGACCTCTCATTCATAATACGTTATTCCATATAGCCCATATGGAACTCTCTACATACCTACAGTTGAAGTCGGAAGTTTACATACACCTTAGCCAAATACATTTAAACCGTTGTTCACAATTCCTGACATTTAATCCTAGTAAAAATTCCCTGTCTAAGGTCAGTTAGGATCACCACTTTGTTTTAAGAATGTGAAATGTAAAAATAATAGTAGAGAGTGATATTTATTCAGCTTTTATTTATTTCATCACATTCCCAGGGAGTCAGAAGTTTACATACACTCAATTAGTATTTGGTAGCATTGCCTTAAATAGTTTAACTCGGTCAAACATTTTGGGTAGCCTTCCACAAGCTTCTCATAATAAGTTGGGTGAATTTTGGCCCATTCCTCCTGACAGAGCTGGTGTAACGGAGTCAGGTTTGCTCGCACACGCTTTTTCAGTTCTGCCAACAAATTTTCTATAGGATTGAGGTCAGAGCTTTGTGATGGCCACTCCAATACCTTGACTTTGTTATCTTTAAGCCATTTTGTCACAACTTTGGAAGTATGCTTGGGGTCATTGTCCATTTGGAAGACCCATTTGCGACCAAGCTTTAACGTCTTGAGATGTTGTTTCAATAGATCCACATAATTTCCCCCCCCTCATGATGCCATCTCTTTTGTGAAGTACACCAGTCCCTCCTGCAGCGAAGCACCCTCACAATATGATGCTGCCACCCCCGTGCTTCACGGTTGGGATGGTGTTCTTCGGCTTGCAAGCATAACCCAGACGGCATTTCTCCAAAAAGTACGATATTTGTCCCCATGTGCAGTTGCAAACCATAGTCTGGCTTTTGTATGGCGGTTTTGGAGCACTGGTTTCTTCTTTGCTGAGCGGCCTTTCAGGTTATGTCGATATAGGACTAGGTTTACTGCGGATATAAATACTTTTGTACCTGTTCCCTCCAGCATCTTCACAAGGTCCTTTGCTGTTGTTCTGGGATTGATTTGCACTTTTCGCACCAAAGTACGTTCATCTCTAGGAGACAGAACGTGTCTCCTTCAAGGGGTATGACGGCTGCGTGGTCCCATGGTGTTTATACTTGCGTTCTATTGTTTTTACCAATGAACGCGGTACCTTCAGGCGTTTGGAAATTGCTCCCAAGGATGAACCAGACTTGTGGAGGTCTACCATTTGTTTCTGAGGTCTTGGCTGATTTCTTTAGATTTTCCCATGATGTCAAGCAAAGAGGCACTGATTTTGAAGGTAGGCCTTGAAATACATCCACAGGTACACCTCCATTTAGCCTATCAGAAGCTTCTAAAGTCATGACATAATTTTCTGGAATTTTCCAAGCTGTTTAAAGGCACAGGCCACTTAGTGTGTGTAAACTTCTGACCCACTGGAATTGTGATACAGTGAATTATAAGTGAAATAATCTGTCTGTAAACAATTGTTGGAAAAATGACTTGTGTCATGCATAAAGTAGATGTCCTAAACAACTTTCCAAAACTATAGTTTGTTAACAAGAAATTTGTAGAGTGGTTAAAAAACGAGTTTTAATGACTCCAACCTTAGTGTGTGTAAACTTCCGACTTCAACTGTAGCGTTTGCACAAGAAGGCCTAAGGCCACGTCGACATGCTCGTAACCTCAGAGTTCAAATCAATGTAAGTTATTTGCATAGAGCTTCCTATTGGTTGATTCTGATACTTCCCAAGTGGAACACTCGGAATCATCTTTCTACAACGAGTTAGCAAGTCAGAAATGTCAGAGTTTTCTATTTCCGACTCGCATGTGAATGTGGCATAAGTCTCTCCATACTATAGGCCTATACTTCATTCAGCCCTCAACTAGCTAAACTAATGCTATTGCTATCTCTCTTTCTCACTACACATTCCTCCAGGCTACACAGTGAAACTGGTGAAGGAGAACACCGTGTACGCAGGTCACCACGACCTGCTGCTGAAGGTGTTTGACCTGCAGGGTCAGGGTGCCCTCCACAACCTGTCGGTCACCGTGTGTGACTGCTCCAGGGTGGCCAGCTGCCGCATGCGCAGGGTCACTGGAACCAAGATTGGAGAGAGTGCTGTAGGGGTTGTCCTCGCTGCCATGTTGCTACTACTAGGTATTTGGCCTTTTGAGTCTTGTGTTTGGTGGAATGGACAAACTGGCCTACATCGCCGCCTAGTGTTTATTTGGCAAATTGGCTCCCACTAAATACGTTTAGAACAGCGCAGGTTAGTGTGAAGGAAGATTTGTATCTAATCAAAATGTGTGTGTCCCTCCTAGGTGTTGTACTGTTGGCCCTCCTGATGACCTGTAAGAGAGATCTGAAGCTGATCCCTGTAGATGAAATCTCTGGAGAACATCTGCTCAAATCTAACATTGAGATCCCAGGAACTGATTGCAAGGTAACCACAGACAACATTACTATCACATGTTCATCTCTGGAAATGGCTTTTCTACATCATACGATGTGCTGTTTCTGATCCCAGGTGCCTACGGCTCCCATACTCCAAGTGGACAGCCAGGTGGAGACAAAAGCTGCTTTTCAACCAATCAACAGGATGTCGGTTAGGAAACCTGCAATATTCAATCACCGTTATTCTTTTGGTTCATACTGGGCATATTTGACAAATGGAAAACTGTTTAACCATGACAAGTAAATGTTATATATTTTCCCAGGCTGTACAGAAGTCAGCCAGTATGCGAGCATCGGTACGTTCAGGCTATTCCAAGTATTCCTCCTACCAAGAGCAACAAGAGGGACAGTTTCAACGAGGAACCTCCCTGCGCAAGGTAGGCTATAGCAATCAAATAAATCTACTACCGTTATACATTTTTGCCCTGTCAATTAAATTCTCAGTGACACTGTACTACAGCAACATTTAACATGTTTCAGAGTGCGCCCACAAAATTACGCTCCAATGGTTATTATGAACAGGTATTTCAAAATTTCAATTTTTTATGAGACTTTCATTTTACTAATGTTGCATTGTGTTGGTTGTATGTGTGTGTGTGTTCTGTGTAGTGATATTATGTTTCTCATCACTCAGGGGTCAATGGTGAGCAGATCAATGAAGACAAGAACAAGATACTCCTCATGGGAAGAAGATAATTATCTCAACAAATCCGGGAACTTGATGACCCTACTGAATCAGGTGACAATGTGCAACAGTCACAAACAGTCATGGCTGTAATCAATGAAAAAAAAAATCTAATTGTGAATTGTTGAACTGTTTTATTCATTGTGGATTAACCTTATTGTGACCACAACTCTCCTCCATTCACTTCAATCTCGCCCTCCTTCCTTCCATCCACCCCTCCACCTTCTCCAGAGGATGTACACCCTGCAAGTTAAAGGAGAGGAGCTGGGGGACTATGCCCCGCACCCCTACGCTGAAGAGGGGGACCTAGAGACAGACCTCCAGCTGGATGCTATCTCCATCCCTGAGACCCTCTTCGACCAGGACACGCTCCTCTACCTGGGCCCCAGGTTCAACACCCTGGCCTCCTTCTGCAACACCCCAGACCTCAGCGCATCCTAAGCCCATCTTGCCCTCACCCTCTGGGGCAAAAGGCTCTGCCAGGACTGGCTAGTTAGCATTGGCATAACAGGCTAGGTCACCGGCCGCACTCCTGGATTATAAACTGGACTGGATCACTCATTCTTCAAATGAGGTAGAACAGCAAACTTGCTCTTGCAAAATCTGGATAAGAACAAGCAGTGTCATTTTTTTTTACAAAAAACATCAAATGCACACAGGACTATGAAGATCAGTGATCAACCAACACAAAGACCAAGATGGAACTCAGTGTTGAAAGGAGAACAATGAAATCTACCACTGAGAACACACACAGAGTAGTAGAAATGTAGTGGAAAATACTTGCATGGCATTGACTTGCTCTGTGCTTTTATGAATGTGATGGCTGCAATTTAGAGGTGAATTAACAGTGAACATACCACACCATCTCTTACCTCTTTAGTCTTCAGAAAATACATTGAGTCAGAATAGTCTAATAGTGTTTTCTATGACGGTTATGGTGATGGTTCCCAAATCAAATCGTATGTTTCACACGCTTCGTAAACAACAGGTGTAGACTAACAGTGAAATGCTTACTCGCGGGCCCTTCCCAACAATGCAGTGAAACAATATATAAATAGTCCCAAAAAATTGAACAAAAAGTATGAAAAACAAAAACACAAGGAATAAATACACAAGTAATTAAAGCTTGGCTATATACACGGGTTACCAGTACCGAGTCAATGTGCAGGGGTACGAAGTAATTGAGGTAGATATGTACATACAGGTAGGGATATAGTGACTAGGCAACAGGATAGATAATAAACAGTAACTAACAGCAGTGTATGGGGTGAGTCAAAAGAGATTAGTGCAAAAAGAATCAATGCAGATATACCAGGTAGCTATTGGTTAACTGTTTAACTAACTATTTAGAAGTCTTATAGCTTGGGGGTAGAAGCTGTTCAGAGTCCTGTTGGTTCCAGACTTGGTGCAACGGTACCGCTTGCCGTGCAGTAGCAGAGAGAAGAGTGTATGATTTGGGTGGCTGGAGTCTTTGACATTTTTTAGGGTCTTCCTCTGACACCGCCTGGTATAGAGGTCCTGGATGGCAGGGAGCTTGGCCCCAGTGATGTGCTGGTCCGTACACACTACCCTCTGTAGCGCTTTGTGGCCCGGATACCAAACAGTAGCCAAACCAAGCGGTGATGCACCCCGTCAACATGCTCTCAATGGTGCAGCTGTAGACATTTTTGAGGATCTGAGGGCCTATGCCATGCCAAATGTGTGTGGACCATGATAGTTCCTTAGTGATGTGGACTCCGAGGAACTTGAAGCCCTCAACCTGTTCCACAACAGCCCCATCTATATACATGGGGGCGCGCTTGGATTACCAGTGAAAGCTTGGGTTGAAAGTTTTGCGCTGAAGTCTGGTTGATTTCTTTGTGTGTATTGGTGTTGGCTTTGAATGTATATTCTATATGTGTTTATTGGTATCTAAATAAAGGTAACTGTTTTACATTCATTTAGTTTTAAGTATATTTTCATGCATCTCAATTCACGGTTTCAATGAAACAAGCATCTTTTCAAAATATAAGTTCACTGTGATTTAATGTTCAATTCCCAACCATCCCAACTTATCAGCAGCATCAACATAGCAAAACGCAGGGACAAGTGTGCGTACGTGGAAGTGTGTGCGGGCATTCATGCACGGGCGTGTGTGTTGTGGATTCACTTGGGAATGTAGCCAGCGTGCAGGAGCCATTGGTAGGCAGAGAGAGTCCTGGGTGTGATCTCCTGTTCCAACTGGAAGCCTTTCTGTGGGTGGTCACGGATCCTCCCTAGAACACCTGGAATACACAAACAAAGTTTACACCTCGCACATAGCATCATACTCATGCCTGTTATTCCTACATTGCGTCAAGTGAAAACGGTTGGCAATGGAAAAACACTGACTTTCAGAATATTTTCATTCTGAATGCATTCATACACTCCTGCACTCCTGCTGAGTGTCGGCTGATGATAGTGTTTCTTTGTGAAGTAGAACGAAGCGAAAGGTCCCATAGAAAGACCTGGGGGAAATAAACTTCTTCAATTGACCTGCTAACCTGCTTGCACACCCACTCTGGTTTAGATTGAGTGTTGTTTTGTTTTTGTCCCGAACTGGTCCCAACTCCATCCACAACCTAATAAGACAGATGGTTACTTAATGCAAAAGAACTAAAGTAGGGTGGTTAGTCGGGCATATAACACAAAAGTCTAGCAACCCAAAGGTTGTGAGTTGGAATCTCATCAGACAACTTTAGCATTTAAGCTAATTAGCAACTTTTCAACTACTAACTACTTTTTAGCTACTTTGCAACTACTTAGCATGTTAGCTAACCATTCCCCTAACCCTTTTAGCTAACACTTCCCCTAACCCTTAAAACACCGAAACTTAATCATAGCTTCACTGACGTTAGCCACCTCCATAGGATCCCTTAACATACCATACCTTTCGCCAATTTGTACCATATTGTACGTTTTACAAATTCGTAACATATAATATGAATTGTAATTCGTAACATATAATACGAAATGGGTCAAGGACATCCACAAATTACTACATACCATATGAAACGTAACATGCTTGATGGAGTGTCTGCCCAGTTCTATTCGATCGGTAGAGGGGAGTAAACGAGGACAGAGGGAAGTAAAACGTTTTGTGGAATGAAATGCAGCCATGGTGTGCCAGCCCTGACTGCTCATCTAACTGCCTGACCTGACCCTGCTCGCTCTCACTGCCCTCTGGAAGTCCAGTCAGCAGCAGCACACAGTAAACATCCGCTACTGTGTGTGACCCATGGTGTGACCCCGGGCACAGAGGTCAAAAGTCAGCCCAAACACACACTGTTGTTTTTTTTACCAAAAAATACATTGAAAAATCCTTTAGCGAGGGTGACAGACGTGTCACTGAGAATTCCTGATATTCCTGCTCTGAAAATGTTGTTAAAATAGAAGTTGATAGCTGAGACCAAGTGTCTAACGGCAAATGCTAAGTGGAATCCTTGGGACGACCTTACCCTACCCTTACCTTAACCGTTTTAAATGTAATCTTCAACGGGGACACGTCAGAGTTAGACGTCCCAAAGATTCCACTTAAGACTTGTCCAACACATACCAGTACTTGCATTTTTTATTAGAGTGTGTTTCTCGACATCCTAAAGGTTAAATGTGTGATGTTGATATTATAAGGGAAAATCCTGAAGTAAATTTGACATCACAATAACATCAGCACTGACCCCTGTAATGTTGTGATAAGTATGAGTATAGTGCATTGTGTAAATAAAACAATGCAGAATCAAGTTAAATTAAACACATTAAATCATAAATAAATACCATATTTCACAGTTATATAAATATTTCTTTAGTCCTATAATATGAACAAACTACATTTGGTAGGTGCTAAACAGTGAGGAAAAGGAAAAGGCATGGACGTCTTTCACTCCTCTTCCCTGGCAGACCTACAACCTGGTGGGCTTTTCCTCCCCACTGCCCTGTCCCTGGGTCTACAGGTAGACATCATACAGCTCCCTGAGGTGAATTATCAGCTCATCTGTGTTCTGGCCTGTGAGGGCTGACACAGGGATCACCCTTTGGGCCATGTGGCCCCTGAGGGCGTCCATTTTCCCCCGAGCCCCAGGCAGGTCCATTTTGTTGGCCATGATAACGTAGGGCCAGTGGGAGAGTCCGGCTCGTACTGGTCCAGCTCGAAACGCAGGTGCTGGAGCTGGGTCCAGGGTTCTGGGGAGGACAGGTCCAGGACAAGGAAGTGACAGGAAGCAGGAAGTGACAGCACTCAGCGTGGCGCAGGAAGGAGATCCCCAGGCCTCGGTTCAGATGGGCCCCATGGATGACACCAGGGATGTCAGCCACCAGACATTGGGGAAAGGGAGGGATGGTAAACTGCATGATCAACCTCTGTGCCCAACATAGTATACAACAGTAGGACAAACTCCATTACCTGCCACTTGCTCATGGTCCCTGTACTTAACAATGCCCACGTGGGGTTGAGGGTTGTGAAGGGGTAGGCAGCCACAGCAGGCCTGGCATTGGAGATGGCCCACAGCAGAGATGACGTCCCTGCATTGGGAAACCCAACCTGAAGTGGAAAAACACACACTAACATGTAAATCTAAGAAAATGTTATACATTTTTGTGGTATCAAGTAACATCCCAATTATACGTCCACAATTTTATTGTAACCAGCCCACATTATCATAACATAGACCTAGTCGGAGGAGAGTGAGCCCCACTCCCATGTCTCACCAGTCCGGCATGGGCCACGGTACGCAGCTCCAGCTGGAGGACAACTCTCCTGGCCTCTCTCTCCCGGGGTGGCCATCATTGGGGCACGGTTCTCATTGGACAGGAAGCGCGGTTCCCCTTTCCCCCCGCCCCTCCAAACACAGCCACATACTCCTGGCAATGCTGGGAGAGGTCTGCCATAGAGGTCTGCCCTGCTCCTTCACCACCGTGCCCACTGGCACCTGCATGGTCCCAAAACACCACACACAACATTCAGTTTGACCTTCACTTTATTATACAGTCAGCATTACGGTATTTGGTATTAAAGTAATTCAAATCAATGTTCATACAAAAGCCCCTAATTCAAAGTAACACCCCGGCCGTAGCCATGAGTACTAACGCACAGCGATGTAGGTTGTGCTGGCGTTGCGTCCGTAGCAGTTCTTACAGCCTCCTGAGTGGCCCTCACCTCCTTTGTAAACGAGGGTGAACTGCGCCAGGGATTTCACCTGTCGTTCGACTGGAGTCGCGCAAATAGCAGATAGACGGAAATAGGACTTGATGTAAGCATACGAAACCTTTCTCCAATGTCCTGGGTTAAAATATCCCTACAAATTAAAAATGTTCTTCAGCCTCATTCTATCATTGTTTCAAATTTTAGGCCAATTGTGGATTTCGGCATGATCACAACGTTGATCTGAATAGGTAAACGAAAGCTTTTCAGAAGATCAAGACTTTTTAACCAGATTATAAACAATGTATAACCAGGTCGGTTTGAGAAAAGTGCAACACTGTTGAGAGTGACCGTGTCTCTCACCCACTTTTGATGATGTTCCCTCCGTCCGGTCCACCCCACTCTTTCCGGGGCTCACTATGGAAGGTGCAGGCCCCTTTCCCACCTGCTCCAGCCAGTAGCTTCTCATTGCGGTGGTCCACAAAGTGGCGAGTCGAAACAGAGTGAGAGCTTAAAGACATCTACCTGCATTCTAAAATCATATCCCACTTGCACCCTCTTGAAAACTTAACTAAGCTAATATCATTGTCACATCTTATAGTCTAATCAATATTTACTTATCCTTATTTGAGTCAGTGTTCACTTCGTCAACAATAATAGTGACTCAAATATTAATCACACACCTATTTTTCAGTGGCAATTGACGAGACTAGAACTGACTAAATTGACCCAGAAACATATATATTTCAGTTGACTAAAACGAGACAAGACGAAATGATCTGTGACTAAAATCTCACTACTAAATGGACTGGACAAGAGTTTTTAGAGAGATTGAGAGCTTTGAGTGATAAGCACAATGAATATTGGCAGCACAGAAGCACAGCGTAGTTCTGTTAAGCAGTGTGAAGGACCCGCCACACACAGCCTAGCCTACATCAGCTTGTGAGCTGCGGGGGAGCAAGCGATGAGTGTGGGTGGGCAGACAGGCTGATAAGCTCCGCTCCGCCTCCGATCATACACATATTCAACATAACTAACCAGTCACCACCAGCCTTCTAGTTAGATACCCTTTACCTGGTTAAGAAACACAAGCTGCTTAACTAAACTAAAAACAATAGCAGCAGCATTAAGTTTAATAGTAAAACAACAGTCTAGCTATGTTTTTCTCTCCCTTGAGTATAGAAACGTTTTTGAATTTGTAGTCTCACTCAACCCTCACACTTTTCCCACTGCATGTCATAGATAGGTTCTGTAATTAACGTACCAGCCAAGTCTCCCTCTTTTCCTCAGAGAAAACGGCTTGATTCTAGGCATTACCGTTCAAAAGATATTATCCATAATACCAGCACTCACTTTTTTTCTTTCCATCGCGCATTGGTGAGCCGCATTTTACATTCATAAAGCATATCACGGCCCTTGCCAAGAGTGTGCAAAGCCGTCATCAAGGCAAAGGGATGCTATTTGAAGAATCTCAAATATAAAATATATTTTGATTTGTTTAACACTTTTTTGGTTACATGATTCCATATGTATTATTTCACAGTTTTGATGTCTTCACTATTATTCTACAATGTGGAAAATAGTAAAAATCAAGGAAAACCCTTGAATGAGTAGGTGTTCTAAAACTTTTGACCGGTAGTGTATGTTTGTCATATTTCTGCTGTTGGCAAGAGAATTGGATGTTACGCAGAAGAATACGTTGGTAGGACAAGTCTATGTATGTTTGTGCACATGGAAGACAGTGATTTATGTTTACTATAGGTTAATGAGGCAATACAAATGTGATGTGACTAAAAATGAAAGGGCATTTAGTTGACTAAAATGGCCCACTGTTTCTCATTCTGACATTAAATCGACCAAATCATTATTCAGATGACAAAAATGCAACTAAGACAATGATATTTTAGTCAAAATGATTAAGACTAGACCACTTTTTTTTTTAATGCAAAAATGAACACTGATTTGAATGCATGAAGGAACAAGTAAGCCCTGTCCAGATTTCTCCAAAGTGCAGAAAAACTAGTGGATAGGCATTGTAACCTATCTAGCTATAGTATAATCGGAAAGCATTCAGACCGCATTACTTTTTTCACATTTTGTTACGTTATAGCCTTATTCTAAAATTAATAAAATCGTTTCCCCCCCCTTCATGAATCTACACACAATACCCCATAACGATAAAGCAAAAACAGGTTTTTAGAAATTGTAGCAAACTTAATTTCAGTCAAAAGTTTGGACACATCTACCCATTCCATTTTTGTTTTGTTTTACAATTTTCTACATTGTAGAATAAAAGTGAAGATATCAAAACTATGAAATAAAACATATGGAATCATGTAGTAACCAAAAAAGTGTTAAACAAATCAAAATATTCTTCAAAGTAGCCGCCTTGATGACAGCTTTGCACACTCTTGGCATTCTCTCAACCAGCTTCACCTGGAATGTATTTCAATTAACAGGTGTGCCTTCTTAAAAGTTCATTTGTGGAATTTATTTCCTATTTCCGTTTGAGCCAATCAGTTGTGTTGTGACAAGGTAGGGGGTATACAGAAGATAGCCCTATTTGGTAAAATACCAAGTCCATATTATGGCAAGAACAACTCAAATAATCAAAGAGAAACGAGTCCATCATTACATGAAGCTCAGTCAAGTGCAAAGTTCCTTCAAGTGCAGTCTCAAAAACCATCCAGCGCTATGAAGAAACTGGCTCTCACGAGGACCGCCACAGGAAAGGAAGACCCAAAGTTACCTCTGCTGCAGAGGATAATTTCATTAGAGTTACCAGCCTCTGATTGCAGCCCAAATAAATGCTTCATAGAGTTCAAGTAACAGATACATCACAACATCAACTGTTCAGAAGAGACTGCATGAAATCAGGCTTTCAAGATCAAATTGCTGCAAAAAAAACACTACTAAAGGGCACCAATAACAAGAAGAGACTTGCTTGGGCCAAGAAACCAGAGCAATGGACATTAGACCGGTAGAAATCTGTCCTTTGATCTGAGGAGTCCAATTTAGAGATTTTTGGTTCCAACCGCCGTGTCTTTGTAAGACGCAGAGTAGGTGAACGGATGATCTCCGCATGTGCGGTCCCCACCATGAAGCATGGAGGAGGAGGTGTGTTGTTTGTTTTGCTGGTGACACCGTCTGTGATTTATTTAGAATTCAAGGCACACTTAACCAGCATGGTTATCACAGCATTCTGCAGCGATACGCCATCCCATCTGGTTTGCACTTAGTGAGACTATCATTTGTTTTTCAACCTCCAGGCTGTGTAAGGGCTATTTGTCCAATAAAGAGAGTGATGGAGTGCTGCATCAGATTACCTGGCCTCCACAATCCCCTGACCTCAACCAAATTGAAATGGTTTGGGATGATTTGGACCTCAGAGTGAAGGAAAAGCAGCCAACAAGTGCTCAGCATATGTTGGAACTCCTTCTAGACTGTTGGAAAAGCATTCCAGGTGAAACTGGATGAGAGAATGCCAAGAGTGTGCAAAGCTGTCATCAAGACAAAGGGTGGCTACTTTGAAGAATCTAAAATATATTTTGATTTGTTTAACACTTTTTTGGTTACTACATGATTCCATGTGTTATTTCATAGTTTTGATGTCTTCACTATTATTCTACAATGTAGACAATAGTAAAAATAAAAAATAAAAATAAAAACCTGTGAATGAGTAAGTGTCCAAACTTTTGACTGGTACTGTAAGTATTCAGACCCTTTACTCAGTACTTTATTGAAGCACCTTTGCCAGCGATTACAGCCTCGAGTCTTCTTGGGTATGACGCTACAAGCTTGGCACACCTGTATTTGGGGAGTTTCTCCTATTCTTTTCTGCAGATCCTCTCAAGCTCTTTCAGGTTGGATGTGGAGTGTCGCTGCACAGCTATTTTCAGGTATCTGCAGAGATGTTCGATCGGGCCACTCCGGGCCACTCAAGGACATTCAGAGACTCCAGAAGCCACTCCTGCGTTGTCTTGGCTGTGTGCGCTTAGGGTCGTTGTCCTGTTGGAAGGTGAACCTTCGCCCCAGTCTGAGGACTTGAGCAGGGTTTCATCAACGATCTCTCTGCACTTTGCTCCATTCATCTTTCCCTCGATCCTGACTAGTCTCCCAGTCCCTGGCGCTGAAAAAAATCCCCACAGCATGATGCTGCCACCACCATGCTTCCCCATAGTGATGGTGCCAGGTTCCCTCCAGCTTGGCATTCAGGCTAAAGAGTTCAATCTTCGTTTCATCAGACAAGAGAATCGTGTTTCTCATGGTCTGAGTCTTTTAGGTGCCTTTTGGCAAACACCAAGTGGGTTGTCATGTGCCTTTTACTGAGGAGTGGCTTCTGTCTGGCCACTCTACCATAAAGGCCTGATTGATGGAGTGTTTCAAACATGGTTGTTCTTCTGGAAGGTTCTCCCATCTCCACAGAAGAACTCTGGAGCTCTGTCAGAGTGACCATCGTGTTCGGCCCTTCTCCCCCAATTACTCAGTTTGGCCGGGCAGCTAGCTCTAGGAAGTCTTAGTGGTTCCAAACTTCTTCCATTTAGGAATGATGAAGGCCACTGTGTTCTTGGGGACCTTCAATGCTGCAGCAATGTTTTGGTACCCTTCCCCAGATCTGTGACTCGAGACAATCCTGTCTCAGGGCTCTAAGGACAATTACTTGTACCTCATGGCTTGGTTTTTGCTCTGACATGCACTGTCAACTGTGGGACATTATATAGACAGGTGTGTGACTTTCCAAATCATTTCCAATCAATTGAATTTGGACTCAAATCAAGTTGTACAAACATCTGAAGGTTGTTCAATGGTAACAGGATGTACCTGAGCTGAATTTCGAGTCTCATAGCAAAGGGTCTGAATACTTACGTAAATAGGGTATGTTTTTTAAAATTTGTAATACATTCGCAAAAATTTAAAAAAAAAAACTGTTGTCATTATGGGGTATTGTTAGTAGATTGATTGAGGAAAATGTTTTATTTAATCAATTTTAGAATAAGGCTATAACGTAACAAAATGTGGTCAAAGGGTCTGAATACTTTCGAAAGCACATTACTTGGCAATGTAAACAACCATGTTGTGCAGTGCAACTTTTCTTAGTGAGCCGAGGACAGGGGATAGCTAATCGAGCTTTATCACATTAAAACATACCAGGTTTTTTTTTCCTGACAGTTCTTTCTTTTGGGGATTTCCTCTAAGTGCACAGGACATGGTGACATTCCTGATTCCAGTTGTTTTCCTCTGTGCTGCCAAGTGGCTTCTGAGCCCCGTCAACCAGCTGCCCTTCACCTCGTTACTAAAGCAAACGTGTGCAAATATTCGGCTTATCTCTTGGACAAGCCATCTTCGGCTCTGAACCTTTGTCAATATAGTTACCATTGCAAAATAGTGAATGTCATGTCAAAGGGAGACAGCCAGAAGTGTCGCCCTGACCTCGTTAACTAGCTAAAAGTAACGTTACTATAGCAGGATAATGTGTTAGTTAGCTAGCTAACGTAGCTCGCAGACTGTGGCTATGAGCTAACGTTAGCTAGACAAGTCACTTTCGACAAGCCTACTAATTAAATCGGCAAAAAAAAATGTCCATCTATCTCTAGATATTTTACAAAATCTCGCAATCTAACAACGCTAAACAAACGTGAAGCTTTTATATCAACGCTAACTGTTTGGTACAACAACTTCACTTCAGCTGCGAGCTAGCTACGGTAGCTACCGAGGTTCAAAAAGCATATAAAGTCAAAGCATGGGTCGTGTAATGGAACTTTGCTTCATACAAGACAGATACAAAACAAGGTGAAAGTAAATTTATTTTACATATTAAACAGTAACAAAAGACGAAGATGAACAATCAATTAAACATTCATATTTGGTTATGCACAAACAAACCCTTTATTCTGTCACGCACACGCAATGTATTGCATTATAAGCAAAACAGTACATATCCAATTCACAGGAAATTAATACAATTATATATTATGCAGTCTAAAGATGCCTATGATTGTCACTGTAGTTGAGTTAACATACAGTTATTGAGCTGTTTGACAGCCAGGTACCTCAGATATCCCACTTTATTGGCAACATACAAGTGTAATGAGTTGTGCTGTCCCCCTTTCAGCATTTTATAGTAAAGTTCCAGTCTAACATTACTAGGAGTATTACAGGGGATATACGTATACAACAAACCAAACCATGATTTTCCTAAAATGATCAAATCGTTTGAGGTAAATAAAGACAACCACAACATATCTTTACATATTGTACACTGTCATAGAAATTATAAGGCAAGTGTGTTTGTGGGACAAACTTGTCTTCTATAACACTCCTAAGGACTTACCAACCAACACTTGATCTAGGATCACTTCGAATAAAGTAAATTGAGTAAGACAAATGGCAAACTTGTTTTGTTTCTGTAAACATACATTGAACATGTATGCCATATGCACTCACACGCATAGGCCAAGACTACATCACATTGGTTAGAATGTAATACTTTACAAAACTTCCCTCTATATGGGTTAAGACAGTTGAAGCAAACCCCAAACACAATTGGCAAAAAATAATACTTTGGATTATGTACTCAACTAGATAGAAGGCTAAGACTTTTCATTTTTGTACCCTAATAGGCTATAGACTCAATAGTGTGTGGTAACACACAGCAAGTCATTTAAAGTCCATTATCAAGCCTACTGATAATCTCATCCTCTGCTCCAGTGACTGACTGTATTGCACGTATTGAAAAAGTGTTGTGCTGATTGCTAAAAACATTCTAAAATCCTCTCCCTGTGTGTTACTTTACTTTGGCTGTTTGGAAATCATTTCTTAGAAACAACTACGATAAGTAAAAGTGCATTACAGAGAATGAGACATAGAACAATTTTAACATCTGAAAAAAGAAATTGTACATTGATAAATAAATATACCGAACAAAAATGTAAACGCAATGTAAAATGTTGGTCCCGTGTTTCATGAGCTGAAATAAAAGATCCAAGAAATGTTCCATACACACAAAAAGCTCAAATTTTGTGCACACGTGTTTACATCCCTGTTAGTGAGCATTTCTCATTTGCCAAGATAATCCATCCATCTGACAGGTGTGGCATATTAAGAAGCTGATTAAACAGCAAGATCATTACACAGGTGCACCTTGTGGTGGGGACAATAAAAGGCCACTAAAATGTGCAGTTGTCACACAACACAATGCCACAGATGTCTCAAGTTGAGAGAGCGTGCAATTGGCATGCTGACTACAGGAATGTCCACCAGAGCTGTTTGCAGAGAGTTGAAAGTTAATTTCTCTACCATAAGCCGCCTCCAACATTGTTTTAGAGAATTTGGCAGTCCAACCAGCCTCTCAACCGCAGATCACGTGTAACCACGCCAGCCCAGGTCCTCCACATCCGGCTTCATCACCTGCGGGATCGTCCAAGACCAACAACTTGGACAGCTGATGAAACTGTGGGTTTGCACAACCAAAGAATGTCTGCACAAACTGTCAGAAACTGTCTCAGGGAAGCTCATTTGCGTACTCATCGTCCTCACCAGGGTCTTGATCTGACTACATTTCGGCGTCTTAATCGACTTCGGTGGGCAAATGCTCACCTTTTGATGGCCACTGGCATGCTGGAGAAGTGTGCTCTTGATTGATGAATCCTGGTTTCAACTGTACAGGGCTGATGGCAGACAGCGTGGATGGCATCGTGTAGGCAAGCAGTTTGCTGATGGCAGCATTGTGAACAGAGTGCCCCATGGTGGCGATGGGGTTATGGTATGGGCAGGCATACGCTACGAACAATGAACATAATTGATCCATGCCCCTCCCTTTTTTTCAAAGTTATCTGTGACCAACAGAATCATATCTGTATTCCCAGTAATGTGAAATCCATAGATTAGGGCCTAATGAATTCATTTCAATTGACTGTTCCTTATATGAACTGTAACTCAGGAAAATCTTTGAAATTGTTGCGTTTATATTTTTGTTCAGTGTAAATATAGCATGGGAAAAGTCCCAACATATAAAAATCTACAAATACTTTTGCTTAATAAAAAAAAATGCTTAGTTAAAAAATATATATGCAATCAGACAAAATTAAAGAATTAACAAAAAAGGATTGATCATGGAAATGAATTGTACATATTACCTGTAATATTATGATGGTTGTTGATAGTTGCACTCTCTTGTCAATCCACCAGCTATTGTGCCTATAACCTTACTCAAACATTTGCTCTTCATACACAGACAGAGTGGTAACACTGAACAGGCGGTAACACCGCACACCGATCTACACAACTTCACAGTTTCAAATACAACCTGACAAGTTGTATTTGAACACTACCGACAAGTCCCATTTTCACCTTAAATCAAGTTAAGCTTTACACTGAATAAAAGATGCTGAATGTATGACCAAACATTCTTTTTGTGACCTGGGCACATTTTAAATGACAATCTTAGACAGAGGACAGCACTTGTATTGTGCACCCTGTGAAAGACAGACAGAAAAGTAGGGTGAGAGAACCAGACAGAGGTTGATAGCGAGGACAGAGACCAAAAAAAAAAAGACATTTAAAGGCAAGGTTTGAATTAAACATATGAGTCTTTTCAACGCTTAAGAGGGTGCCAACGTTAATATAATAATGCTATTGAGGGTTCCCCGATTTGTTACCAGATACCCCCATAATTCAAATCATCTTAGAGGGTGAGGAAAAGAAGAGAAAGCAGAGATGAGAGGTGTTTCATGCAGGATCTCCTGAACCAGTTCACCTGTACTCAGAAAATAGTGAACCAGCAGAACATGAATCTGACTTAGTCTAGCCTGCTAATCCGTGTCTCAGCAACCTAAAAAGATTCAGAGATAAATCTAACTCATTTACTCAGAGACTGGTTTACACACGACTGTTGGGGGTTATTCACAGAACTGTTCCCTTGCCTAACTTGTCCACCAGTTTGCCCAGGAGGTGGTGCCTTATTGCTGGTAGTTTCCGTATTGACCCTAAAAGAGAGGGAGTTAGAAAATAAACATCTTTAGTCATGTCAGGTCAGCATGAGATGGGGAATACTTTTGTTCATGAATACTTTCTCATGCTTCAAAGCAACCCATGGGCGTCGCCACTGTGGTAATTTGCGGTGTGAGTTGCCCAATTTACCCAATGTTTTGTTGGACAGCACAGTCCTCCTCAAAACGTGGGGTTGGGGGTAGCTGTAGTTGTACCTGTTCGTAGGCGTAGGGCCTCTGTGTCTGTGCCCCAGAGGCAGCCTGAGAGGAGCGGTAGGAGCTGTACTGCTGGCCCTGACCCTGCTGGTACTGGGAGTACTGGGACTGCGCACCCTGACCTGGACCTGGAGACCAAATCAGTCAATCAACCAAGTCTTGAATCACACTGACGGATGTAACGGTGAAACAATCGTCATCTTTAAAAAAATAAATGTCCTGATATGAATGTTCAATTCCCAACCAGCCCGACAATCCCAACTATCAGCAGCATCAATATGTCCATAGCAAAACATGGGCATGTGTATGTCTATGTGTCTGTCACTGTATGTCTGTGCGTTCATGCAAGCGTGTGCGCGCGCGTGTGTGTGTGTGTGTGTGTGCGCGCCTGTTCCTTACCGTAGCCCTGCGGCTGTCCGCTGTAGCCCTGCTGTGAGGGGTACTGTTGTTGGCTGAAGGGTTGCTGCTGGCCTGACCCCTGCTGGTACTGGGCCTGCTGCTGACTATACTGGGAGTTGCCTGGGGGTCGGGAGCAGCAATTTAACTACTTCAAGACTTACCTTTATACTGTAATCTCTCGTGGACAGATGCATGTAACATTAATAGTAATCGAGCATCTGACACAATTACGCAATATTTTACTGTAGTTCTGGGTGTCTGAGATTTGGGCCTACAGTGGCACATAGCTAGCAGCTACAATACTATCACAAGTTCACAACCTTTATGCTTATTAGGCATGAGTCTGTGTGTTTTGGGAACATACCTCCTTCGTAGTAGTGCTGTGAGGACTCATCAAAGGACCTCTCATAGCCCTGTTCACCGTAGGATGACTGTTGGTAGGAGTACTCCCCATGACCTGGAGGGGGCAGGAATGAGCACATGCCAAAACCAATCTACCAAAAAACTATGTGGCTCCTCACACATTTACAGTAGAGAGCTTGGTCCTTCCACAGTTTGTAAAAAGCTTACATACATATGTGTGCACCCATAAGTTGACGAGAGCACAAACAGACATTTGCAGTGCCTCGGACACTCAAACACACAAAGCACACAAAAACACGCTAGAATCAGTTGGAGCTTTGCCCTAAACGATTTTCAAAAATGGGAAATCTAAAATTTCAGCACACCAGAGGGAAACACTATTGACAGAGGCACACCGGGAGGAAACAGTTCTAAGACCAAACTCAGCACTTTGCCATCAAAATCATAATCCTTCCACAAAAATCCACCGTACAAAAGACTCCCATTGAACTCCCACACGAAGGGAAAGGAAAGACAAGAAGCCAGAGGATTGGAATATGGAGTTCAGCGCTGCAGTATAACTTGAAGACAGGGCAGTGGGATGACACTGAGACGGGATGGCATGTATGCGTGTGTGTGATTGAGATGTCTGAAAGGTGTGTGTATGTGTTGGAGGGGTTGTGTGTGTGAGGGTCAAGGCTCTAAATGATTACCATCAGAGTAATACTGCTGGTTTATGGGCTCGCTGGAGCTCTGAGTGTGTCCGTACTGCTCTCCGTAGAAATCGTCTTGTCCCATGTACTGCGGTGCAGATCCTGCAAGACAGGCGACACCAGGATTGGTTAATCAGCTGGTCGGACCAATGGGCCTCTGTGTTGGTGATTAAAGGGGGTTGGACCAGGGCGCTTTGGCAGTTGGAGGGGTGTGTGTGTGTGTGTGTGTGTGTGTGTGTGTGTGTGTGTGTGTGTGTGTGTGTGTGTGAGTGTGTGTGTGTGTGTGTGTGTGTGTGTGTGTGTGTGTGAGAGAAGTAGTGTCTTATGGGTGCTAATTACATAATGAGAAGCTTTTTTGTAGTTCAATGACTCAAGTTCAAGAGGTCCTATTAGTAGATTTAAACTGAATAAATGATTGTGTCGGAGGCATTGTCTGAAATGTGAATTGGCCATGGGAAGAAAATGCATCATTTTGACGTCCATTTTCATTTCAGAATGTTCAGCCCTATCCAAACCATGATCTGAAAAATTATAGAATCCTATGAGAATGAAATGAAATATGACTTTCTGAAAGGACCAATAAGAGTGGTTTTAGAAATCCCAGACGGGCCAATCATATGGGAGACGCTGTGGTGGTGGTGTGCAGAAACTCCAGATGCCATTCCTTCACAAACGACTGAATCAGAAACCAAATATAATTATTTCCGTTGCCAGAAGTATTGCTAGAAATATCGCTGTATCTGCAAGACAGCAACTCACAGTCTCGCAAAATATTAATATCCTACAAAATATTGATCCAATAACGTAATGCAAAAAGGACCATTATCACAGCAGTCAACAGCTAGTGAACAAATAACCTTTCAGGGCAAAAGAAAACGATTCAATTCCCCATTGACAAATATCCTTTGTCAGTGATGAACTATACACTGGAACAATAGAGTCCTTGTAGACAAGATCTAGTGATCGTACCTGGACAAGCTGGGATAAGACCAAGGTAAGCCACAGCAAACAACCCAGGGCAAGTGGCCTCTGTTTCCCTGGAGACATTTTCTCAGACATCCTACAGACGAGCTACTGACGAGTCTCTGTGAGGTACATGCCTAGTCCACGTCCCACACCAAACACAAGGGGACGTTTAGGGACTCGTTTTAGGCTCACGCTGACACCATGGGTAAAGGGATTTACAGAGACTGGGACTCCAAGTTACAACAGCCATAAATCTTCAGTCTGCCTCTTAAAGTCACAGGCAGGCCATTACTATGAGTGAGATCATCTAGGCTACGTACCTGCGATACCATGGTAACGTATACGCATCCGTGACAGATTATATCCACCATAAATATCATAGTCTGTTTTTTAGGCTCCCACCTCCTAAACACCTGCTAACCATGAACATCCCCACCTTTCAGCCAACGTCCATGTCGTCTGCATCCGCTGTGGCTACATCTGCAGGAGTTCCTCTCGTAATCATCTCCACCCTGAACCACACAGCCATTTTCTCCACATATAAACCACAGTGCATCTGCAGCCCATGGCCAAACCGCAGCAGCCTGGAGAAAGACAGAAAGCCATAGTCACCTACCTTGCTGTGTGGGTCGGTAGGTCCCCATGGGCCTCTGGCTCATCATGTTGTTGCCTTGCCCGCTCTGCCCCAACATGCCCATAGCAGCCTGCTGACCCTGGTACTGCTGCTGTCCGCCACCAGTCTGGGATGACGGGTAATGAGGTGTGGCCGACTGCTGGTGCATCATGGAGACTAAAAAGGGGGTTGGGGGGGGGGGGGGGCGTTATGGGGAGAGATCTTACACATTAACGCGCACAGACAATGTCAACATCTTCATCATTGTCATCAACAACATATATAACCAGAACAGAAACAGGCAGAATCATAAGAAGAAAAAAAAGGAAAAAAAGAAAAAAGGGAGGGTTCATGACAGTCAGAGAGTAGCCAGAAAGGGAGGGTTTCAAATACTTGAAGAATCTGGGAGAGAGAGAGGCTTTAAAATGCTCTGGAGGAAATGGAAAAGAAGCAATAGAGGGGTCAGTGCATAAAACAGAGATAAATACACATGGACAACCAGGGAGACGAGGGTGGGCTGCAGGGCTGCATGTCAGGGTTACAGGTCAGGAGAAGAGAGGAGAGCCTGAAGCAGGGAGGTGACTGGGGCTAGACTAGCAAATACTAGACTCCAGAGGGAGGATGGGGCTGCCTACCAGTCTGATGAACTGAATGTGTTTGGTTCTTCTTGTCGTTCATATAGGACAATGCAGACATTCAGAGGTTTTGGAGTGTGAAGTTCAAGTGTATAAAGACTAGAGAAGGTTTTCTAACAGAGGGGGCAGAGAGGAGGTTATTGAGAATGATGTTGAAAAGCTGTGGAATACCTTCAGGCATTCCTTGGGTCAGTGAATCATCCACCGATGTCCTGTCTCCTGTCTAAATCAATACAATCCTCATTTTCTAGAATCCTGGGAGAGCAGACCTCCCTCCCTATCTATCCCTCCTTCTCTAGGCCCTACTGATACAGGGAACACTACAGTACACCCTCAATCCCAACCTCCAGACTACACATGTACAGTTGAAGTCGGAAGTTTACATACACTTAGGTTAGAGTCATTAAAACTTGTTTTTCAACCACTCCACAAATTTCTTGTTAACAAAATATAGTTTTGGCAAGTTGGTTAGGACATCTACTTTGTGCATGACACAATTCTTTGTGCATGACACAATTGGCCAAAATTCACCCAATTTTAATTCTTCCAACAATTGTTTACAGACAGATTAATTCACTGTATCACAATTCCAGTTGGTCAGAAGTTTACACACACTAAGTTGACTGTGCCTTAAAACAGCTTGGAAAATTCCAGAAAATGATGTCATGGCTTTTGATAGCTTCTGATAGGCTAATTGACATCATTTGAGTCAATTGGAGGTGTACCTGTGGATGTATTTCAAGGCCTACCTTCAAACTCAGTGCCTCTTTGCTTGACATCATGGGAAAATCTAAAGAAATCAGCCAAGACCTCAGAAAAAAATGGTAGACCTCCACAAGTCTGGTTCATCCTTGGGAGCAATTTCCAAACGCCTGAAGGTACCATGTTCATCTGTACAAACAATAGTACACAAGTTTAAACACCATGGGACCACGCAGCCGTCATACTTCTCAGGAAGGAGACACGTTCCGTCTCCTAGAGATGAACGTACTTTGGTGTGAAAAGTGCAAATCAATCCAAGAACAACAGCAAAGGACCTTGTGAAGATGCTGGAGGAAACAGGTACAAAAGTATCTATATCCACAGTAAAACGAGTCCTATATCAACATAACCTGGAAGGCCGCTCAGCAAGGAAGAAGCCAGTGCTCCAAAACCACCATAAAAAAGAGAGACTACGGTTTGCAACTGTACATGGGGACAAAGATCGTACTTTTGGGAGAAATGTCCGATGGTCTGACGAAACAAAAATAGAACTGTTTGGCCATAATGACCATCGTTATGTTTGGAGGAAAAAGGGGGAGGCTTGCAAGCCGAAGAACACCATCCCAACCGTGAAGCACGGGGGTGGCAGCATCATGTTGTGGGGGTGCTTTGCTGCAGGAGGGACTGGTGCACATTGAAGCAACATCTCAAGACATCAGTCAGGAAGTTAAAGCTTGGTCACAAATAGGTCTGCCAAATGGACAACGACCCATGAAAACTTCCAAAGTTGTGGCAAAATGGCTTAAGAACAACAAAGTCAAGGTATTGGAGTGGCCATCACAAAGCCCTGACCTCAATCCTATAGAACATTTGTGGGCAGAACCGAAAAAGCGTGTGCGAGCAAGGAGGCCTACAAACCTGACTCAGTTACACCAGCTCTGCCAGGAGGAATGGGCCAAAATTCACCCAACTTATTGTGGGAAGCTTGTGGAAGGCTACCCGAAACGTTTGACCCAAGTTAAACAATTTAAAGGCAATGCTACCAAATATTAATTGAGTGTATGTAAACTTTTGACCCACTGGGAATGTGATGAAAGAAATAAATGCTGAAATAAATCATTCTCTCTACTATTACTCTGACATTTCACATTCTTAAAATAAAGTGGTGATCCTAACTGACCTAAGACAGGGAATTTTTACGAGGATTAAATGTCAGGAATTGTGAAAAACTGAGTTTAAATGTATTTGGCTAAGGTGTATGTAAACTTCCGACTTTAACTGTATCACTCTAAGACAGGGTTCGCAAACTGGCGACCCACAGGCTGATTTTGGCCCCCCAAGTTTTCTGAGCAAAACAATTTAATTATACACTGAACAAAAATATAAATGCAACAATTTCAAAGATTTACAGTTCATATAAGAAGATAAGTCAATTGAAATAATTTAACATGGCCCTAATCTATGGATTTCATGACTGGGAATAAAGATATGCATCTGTAGGTCACGAATACCTTAAAAAAAGGTAGGGGCATGGATCACGAAACCAGTCAGTATCTGGTGTGACCCCCATTTGCCTCATGGATGGCGACACATCTCCTTCGCATAGAGTTGATCAGGCTGTTGATTGTGGCCTGTGACACATCTCCTTCGCATAGAGTTGATCAGGCTGTTGATTGTGGCCTGTGACACATCTCCTTCGCATAGAGTTGATCAGGCTGTTGATTGTGGCCTGTGAAATATTTTCCCACTCCTCTTTAATGGCTGTGCGAAGTTGCTGGATGTTGGCGGTAACTGGAACACGCTGTCGTACACGTCGATCCAGAGCATCCCAAACAGGCTCAATGGGTGACATGTCTGGTGAGTACGCAGACCATGGAAGAACTGGGACATTTTCAGCGTCCAGGAATTGTGTACAGATCCTTGCGACATGGGGCAGTGCATTATCATGCTGAAACATGTGACGGCGGCAGATGAATGGCACGACATTGTGCCCCAGGATCTCGTCACGGTATCTCTGTGCATTCAAATTGCCATCGATAAAATGCAATTGTGTTCTTTGTCCGTAGCTTATGCCTGCCCATACCATAACCCCACTATGGGGCAATCTGTTCGCCCACCCAACGCCATACACGCTGCCATCTGCCCAGCACAGTTGAAACCGGAATTCATCCGTGAAGAGCACACTTCTCCAGCGTGCAAGTGGCCATCGAAGGTGAGCATTTGCCCACTGAAGTCGGTTACGACGCCTAACTGCAGTCAGGTCAAGAACCTGGTGCAGATGACGAGCACAGAAAAGCGTTTCCCTGAGACGGTTTCTGACACTTTGTGCAGAAATTATTCGGTTGTGCAAACCCACAGTTTAATCAACTGTCCGGGTGGCTCGTCTCAGACCATCCCGCAGGTGAAGAAGCCGGATGTGGAAGTCCTGGGCTGGCGTGGCTCTGCGGTTGTGAGGTCGGTTGGACATACTGCCAAATTCTTTAAAACGACATTGGAAGCGACTTATGGTAGAGAAATTAACATAAAATTCTCATGCAACAGCTCTGGTGGATATTCCTGCAGTCAGCATGCCAATTGCACACATCAGTGGCATTGCGTTGTGTGACAATACTGCACATTTTAGAGTGGCATTTTATTGTCCCCAGAACCAGGTGCACCTGTGTAATGATCATGCTGTTTAATAAGCTTCTTGATATGCCATACCTGTCAGGTTGATGGATTAACCTGGCAAAGGAGAAATGCTGACTATGTAAACAAATTTGTGCACAAAAATTGAGAGAACCAAGTTTTTTGTGCGTATGGAACATTTTTGGGATATTGTATTTCAGCTCATGAAACATGGGACCAACACTTTTATATTTTTGTTCAGTATCCAGTATATCGTTGTGTTTTTTTATTATTGTTTTTTTTGGGACAAAAAAATACTGTAAAAACACCAGGAAATCAGCTCCAGGTGATTTTAATTTTGAAAATCTGTTCCCAAGTATTGCCACTCATAATAGAGACACGTGATCATATACAAATGTAAGCAAGGTTTAATATTATTATGTTTAGGTCAAATATTATATCTGTTTGTGCTTCTCGCGGTCATGTTCCAGCCCCACGACCATCCGCTCAAGAAAACAAATCGCCAGAGGCTGAATCAAGATGATAATCCCTGCTCTATCCTCTAATGTTCAACCCTTTTGCTTCCCTTCCTCCCTGATCATCCCCCTTTCCCTTCCAGAGCTCTGACATTTACTCTAGTGGGGGCTGGCCTCTCACCCTCCCTGCTCACTTCCTGCCAATCACAATACGCAATGAGTGGACTCAACAATCGTTACCAATGCACTTAGCAACAAGACTCGCTGGAGAAAACAAAATAGAATAGCGCAATTAGCAATTATGTATTTCCAAAGGAATAGTGTTTCCAATAACGATTTCATATCATTGGCTTTGATGATGTATTCCTATGCCACTGATCCCTTGTCGCTGATTCCTCTACACCTGGCTGGCTCACCTGTGTTAGACTGCATGTTGAGGTTGCTGCGGGAGGAGGTAGAAGAGGAAGAGGAAGAACCGTAGCCTGGGCCAAGGCCCTGGACCATGCTGCCCTGGGAGGAGGGGGGCACGGGGTGGCTGTAGCCGGAGGCTGAGCCGTGGGTGCTGGCTGGCAGGCTGAGGGACGTGGACGAGGTCCCAGCCGACTGTGTCTGACCCGCCTGCTGCTGCATGGGAGCGTGGCTGGGGCCTAACGACACACAGAGCAGTCAGAGCAGCCAGCCACTCAGGCACACGCAGTGCCAGCATGGTCACAGGCACCACGACAACGCAACACATCCAGTTCATCGCTACACCACAGGAGGCTTGTGGAGGACTCAGTAGGCATAGAATGACGTTTTGCATCAAGGGCGTGTATATTATGCGGAGAGACTACGAGAGAAGAATTAGTGGAGCGATAAATGGACAAGAGGACAAAGACCTGTATGGATACAAAGAGGTGCATCTAAACAGTCTGAAGAAGTGGCTTCCTCTCCTCGTCTCCATTACTTAATGTGCAGTGATGTGAGAGAACTGGACAGATGGAATGAAATGCCCAGTTAGCATCCACTTACAGTATCCTGTATTCAGGGATTAGTGCAGAAGAGGAAGCCACTTTAAAATATGGAGATGCACCCATAGGATCATAGAATGATGTCTGGACAGAGCAGAGGACGAGATCAAATATGCTGCCATAGGAGAGGTAGACAGACGACATACATGCAGCAGACAGTCAGTTTGGCAGAGAGGCGAGCATTCAGATAGTACACACACACAGTGGATAGTGTGTGTGTGTGTGTGTGTGTGTGTGTGTGTGTGTGTGTGTGTGTGTGTGTGTGTGTGTGTGTGTGTGTGTGTGTGTGTGTGTGTGTGTGTGTGTGGATACAGAGGTCTCACCATTGCTCATCTGACTCTGCATCATAGCGGTAGGGGGCAGGCCAGGGGTCATGGTGTCGTTGAGGTTACTCTGGGAGTGTAGGGGCCCGCTGCCTCCGCTCTGTCCCATTCCTCCAGCACCTATACTCCCCATGTTAGGGGTAGGAGGCTGAGAGAACAGGAGGAGAGGAGAGACATGTGAATTTACAGCTCTGGGAACTGTGTTACAGTTAAAGAACAGCTATTGAGGCCAGGTAAGGGAGGGAGAGAGAGAGAGAGCGAGAAGAAGACCAACATGGGGCTCTATTGTATTGCGTAACTCCACACAGACTTACTGCAGGTAACAGTGACTGCATGTTCTGATTAGAATCCGCTATCGTGGCCAGGTAGACTAGGTTTCTGTGAAGGATCTGCTGATACCTGTCAAAGCACAGAAAGACAGGTTAATCACTAATCACAAGAGTCTTCAACACGAGGACCATCATTAAACTGCGATATACTATCTTCATGCTTAGAAACACATATTCATACAAGTACACATCTACTCTAGTAACCTACATAACATGCATCTGTGACAACACTATGAGGACAGGTGTGACTCCTACTGTGTGCATTCTGCTGTTTTCCCTTTGCTCTGGTAATCCATGATGCATTGTATCAGATGGTGATTTTCATCCAGCATCTTGGGGAGATTAAAAAAAAATCATGTTAGGCGAGCAGCTTATTATAACAGAGTTATGACACTATAATAAAGTGTCCTGAATTCTCGAGACTTGCGCTCACGTAACCCCCCCCCCCCCCCCCCCCCTCCTCCTACTCTCTGAACAAAATTATCTGGGTCAGCTGTTTTTCTTGGAGTATATTTAACGTTGCCAGAAAGAGCCTAGGGCAGAAGAGGCTGTTTAAGTCGGACGGAGCCATGGTTTGTCTTCCTGCAACTCCAAAAGTCTACCATTATTTTCAGCCAATCACAACACTCTGACATCAGTGACAAAAAGCGAGTGTACAAGAAAGGGGAATCTGTCCTCTATAGGCTACGATCCAAAGAAGGAGCTCTAACCGTATATATATATATATATATACCCTCAACAATATGACAAGCACCAATAAGAGTCTTCCCCGTTCCTTCGAGGATAAACAAAGGTCCAATGATGTTGCACGTAAGCCCACACCTTCCATCATCATTGCCACTGTCAGACTATCCATTCATTCCAGTGCACCTGCCTCTTACCACTGTCTGTCTAAAGAATTCTCGCTAGTCTTCTCACATCTTTGGCACGGCTGGCTATCAACTATTTTTTGTAACAATAGCCTCTCATATGGAGTGTATTTTGTAAAGGATAAAATGTTGCTTAAAGAAAAAGAACAACAAAAAACACACTAAAATAACAGTTAACAAAAAATCCCATGAAGTGCATGCACCAGAATAAGCAAAAATTCAGTCAGACTCGGGACAAACTAGATTTGTTTTGTCTCGGATGCTATAGTCTATAATTAGACAACATGTGTTGTTGTTCTAACGCATAACATTGTAGCCGTTATGTCGGCTCCCATTAAAAGCCACACTGTGCAGCGAAGAGCACGACAGTAACAACGCAAATAAAAAGTAGCCTTTGATGAATGTCCATTTGTTTTCATTAGCGTCTTATGATCACGTCACTTTGTTTGGCTCGCTCTATTGTACCAGTTATGTGCTGGTATTGACTACTTTCCCACCGTTGGCACTGGCTGACTATCCACGCTCTCAAATCGACCAGAATAAAAGATTTCCTGTTAGACGACGTAATAGAGAAAGACATGGCGTTAGCCTACCTTTTGTATCGTTTGTTGTGTCACCTCCCCTTTGCTCCTTGGGCGCGCCGATGAAAATGCCACCGACATTGTTATATAAGGAAACAGTAAGAAACGCTCCTTTTATTCTAATATTTTGCCTATTATCTTGCGTGCAGTATAACATAGTTAGGTTTTCCATGTTCAGAAAAGAATAGGGGTGTGTGAACCCCTGGATTGCTCCGAAATGAAAATACATTCTAAGTACACCACTATTCCCCTGGGTGCAAATTGATACTCTACATTTGGTTCTGTTGTTAAGATTGAGAGTTGATCAGAATTCCATCATGTCTATGAAAATATCGTCTTTTTCGAGAATCACTCAGTAATGTGTTGGTATAACCCATGCAGTCAGCTATAGGCTACAGTATAATTTCTCACAGTAGTAGGGGTGTTCACGATTCACGACATCCAATGCGCTCGCTCGCCAACGTAAACCAACGATGGCCGCAATAAATCAAGGCCGTTGCACACTCCGGATGAGGCGCTGTGTTCAACTTGAATTTGCTGTTTCATTCAGTCGGATTACTTTCACTTTTGTTCAAGAGCGTCGGCAAGTCGAGGAGACACAGAAATCAGCTTTTCTTTACAGGTGAAGTGCTTGGAAGATGAGCTACGATCGTGCAATCACAGTGTTCTCACCTGATGGCCACTTATTCCAGGTGGAATACGCACAGGAGGCGGTCAAAAAAGGTTCAACCGCTGTAAGTAGTCCTATCTCATTTCTGTCAGGTCAAAACAATTGGTCTGTGCCGATGCAAAATGTAGCCTATCAATAGAAGCAGACCCGAATTGTGCTACAACGGGCGCAACTGTATCACTTGGGCCTAATTCATTTACAGGTTGGAGTGCGAGGAAAAAACGTCGTTGTGCTAGGAGTGGAGAAGAAAACCGTCGCCAAGCTCCAAGATGACAGAACAGTGCGCAAAATTTGCGCCTTGGATGACAACGTCTTCATGGCCTTTGCAGGTAACTTACCGTAGGACATGACCAATAAGGCAAGACGACCAACATAGGACCAATAAGGCACACCCAAGCCACAGATGGTGTGAAGTGGTTGATTGCGAATATGTAATTAGCATGGTATAATTTATGTCGTCAATATTTGATCATGTAGGCCTACTTTGAATGATGCATTGAATTTTACTGCTGAAATTGAGCAATTTGATTGTTTGTTCATCTTGTTGAGTGAGGTGCTTAATTGGTGTAACATAGTTTATCTCCTTATCCCATGGCCTGCAGGGTTGACAGCAGATGCCAGGATTGTTGTTAACAGGGCTCGGGTGGAGTGTCAGAGTCACAGGCTAACAGTGGAAGACCCTGTGACTGTGGAGTACATCACACGCTTCATCTCCAGCATCAAACAGGTACCACACACGCACACACACACACTACAGTACAATACACATCTGCAGATATATCATTTCTACATATTCCCACTTTCAGCGCTACACCCAAAGCAATGGGCGAAGGCCCTTTGGCATCTCCTCCCTCATTGTGGGGTTTGACTTCGATGGAACACCCCATCTGTACCAAACTGACCCTTCAGGAACATATCATGCCTGGAAGGTAGGGGTGTAATTCTGACCCATACATCTGAATCATTTAAAGGTGCTTTGACAGGTTTGTCATCACCCCCAATGAATTACCCAATGTACCTCAAGTTGCAATGCGATTAAATATGAGCAGAATGTGAAAACCTAGATGTGGTTGTGTACATAGGCAAATGCCATTGGAAGATCTGCCAAAACTGTACGTGAGTTTCTAGAGAAGAACTATAAAGAGGAGCATATGGAGTCCGATACGGACGTCATTAAACTGGCCGTCAGAGCGCTACTTGAGGTGAGGTTTATGCCAGTCTAGATCCAAACTTTTGATTGGCAGCAACGACATTGCACGAGCAACCTGCTATTAAGGATTGAAATCTCAGATATTCCTGTCTCAAGGTTTGCTCCATGTGTTCACAGGTTGTCCAGTCAGGGGGAAAGAACATTGAGTTGGCCATTATGAAGCGGGACGAATCGATGAAGGTCCGTTTGAAATCGTGACACCTGCGCAAATCCGTCAGAGGATCTCACCTGTGTAATGAGGCAACTTAAAATGCTCCCCTTAACGACCTCTTTCCCACTGTAAATAGATTCTGGTCCAAGAGGAAATCGAGGAATACGTCACGGCGATTGAAAAGGAAAAAGAGGACGCAGAGAAACAAAAGAAGAAAACATGAACACTTTGTGATTGACCAAACATGCCTTCCTCCATCTTCAATATTGCATCTGGAATCTCATTGTTTACATGAATTATCTCATCGTTTCTCTATCCAATGCTGGAGGGACTCCTAAGGAGGGCATATTTTTGTTCTGGCCCAGTACTACCACACTTGTTTTGACTAATCCCCGGGCTCTGGTTTGGCTGACTCGGGTAGGCTATGGTAGTGCTGGGAGAGACTGTTCTGGGTGCCGAGACTAGTGTTGGGCTAAAACAAACCTACTCCCATCCTGGGAGTCCCAATGAAATGGATGGAGAATCGACCATATGCCCTAATCGACCATATGAAAACATAAGACTTCACCTTATTCTTGCAACGAATAAATATCTGTATTTAAAACCACAACGTTCAGTTACTGTCATTGAATAGAGACAATTGACAAGAACAAGTGAATCAGCAATTTCCCATCTTTGTTAGATTTGTAACATCACTTGTGCTCAAAATTATAGAAAACCAACCAATACATGGAAATTCATTAGTTCTGGCAGACATTTGGTCTGTAATTAAGTTATTTATAATTATAAGTCATATAATTATAAGTCATACATATAAGTCATATTTACATTACCTGGAACACAAAAATGACCTGAAGGTATTTTCCCCTCGGTTTCATCTTCAGATTGATCCCTTGAATAGTTTAGGAAGTATGCATGTCATCTCGCTATTTATCAGAATACAGCAGAGGTTGAAAAGCACAGGCAAAAAATATATATAAAGCACTTATCATATACTTATTCAGTTGTGGGGCACCTGAGAGTGAAAATAAATTCTCAATGTTTCTTCATTACAAAACACCTCATGATGGCGAGAACAATAATGGAATACAAAATGTAATATTTTGGTTAAGTACAAAAATAATATATACACTACCGGTCAAAAGTTTTAGAACACCTACTCATTCAAGGATTTTTCTTTATTTTACTATTTTCTACATTGTAGAATAATAGTGAAGACATCAAACTATGAAATAACACATGGAATCATGTGCTGTAGTAACCCAAAAAAGTGTTAAACAAATCAAAATGTATTTTATATTTGAGATTCTTCAAATAGCAACCCTTTGCCTTGATGACAGCTTTACCCACTCTTGGCATTCTCTCAACCAGCTTCACCTGGAATGCTTTTCCAACAGTCTTGAAGGAGTTCCCACATATGCTGAGCACTTGTTGGCTGCTTTTCCTTCACTCTGCGGCCCAACTCATCCCAAACCATCCCAATTTGGTTGAGGTAGGGGGATTGTGGAGGCAAGGTCATCTGATGCAGCACTCCATCACTCTTCTTCTTGGTAAAATAGTCCTTACACAGCCTGGAGGTGTGTTTGGTCATTGTCCTGTTGAAAAACAAACAATAGTCCCAATAAGCGCAAACCAGATGGGATGGCGTATCGCTGCAGAATGCTGTGGTAGCCATGCTGGTTAAGTGTTCCTTGAATTCTAAATAAATCACAGACGGTGTCACCAGCAAAGCACCCCCACACCATAGCACCTCCTCCTTCATGCTTTACGGTGGGAAATACACATGTGGAGATCATCCGTTCACCCACACCGCGTCTCACAAAAATACAGCGTTTGGAACCAAAAATCTCAATTTTGGACTCCAGACCAAAGGACAGATTTCCACCGGTCTAATGTCCATTGCTTGTGTTTCTTGGCCCAAGCAGGTCTCTTCTTATTATTGGTGTCCTTTAGTAATGGTTTCTTTGCAGCAATTCGACCTTGGCCTTATTCATGCAGTCTCCTCTGAACAGTTGATGTTGAGATGTGTCTGTTACTTGAACTCTGAAGCATTTATTTTCAGCTGCAATTTCTGAGGCTGGTAACTCTACTGAACTTATCCTCTGCAGCAGAGGTAACTCTGGGTCTTCCATTCCTGTGGCGGTCCTCATGAGAGCCAGTTTAATCATAGCGCTTGATGGTTTTTGCGACTGCACTTGAAGAAGCTTTCAAAGTTCTTCATGTCTTAAAGTAATGATGGACTGTCGTTTCTCTTTGCTTATTTGAACTGTTCTTGCCATAATATGAACTTGGTCTTTTACCAAATAGGGCTATATTCTGTATACCACCCCTACCTTGTCACAACACAACTGATTGGCTCAAACACCTTTATTTTTTCAATGTAGAAAATAGTAAAATAAAGAAAAACCCTTGAATTGGTAGGTGTTCTAAAACTTGACAGGTAGTGTACATAACAAGTTAACCCAAGATCCAAATGAGGCCTGCAGGGTAAAAGGAAACGCCTGGATTTTAGACTCACAATCACAAGTTACTGTATATATACCCACGCTTTTGAATAAACACGCACACACCCTTACTCACCTGACCCTTGACCCTCACAGCCTCCCACTCCCGGCTCTCTGGGAGGGCCGGCGCTGTGCTGACCCCTGCCCTCTCCAGCCACGGCCCATCAGGAGGCGGCCATGAAACCCAAAGTTCTGAACCTTCAGCTTCCTCTCTGCCCAGATAGTGTGTCTGGGTTAGAGAGTTACAGAATGTGATCAGACAAGCACGTGGTCAGATCTTTGAAAAATGTGACAGTCATGAAATTGACTCAGACAGCATAATAGGCGGAGCACATTCAGACGTTTAGAGCACATTTAAACAAATGATTGTAAACCAGCGTGAATTAAACACAAATTCACCTGGATTCATGGCCTGATGAGATATCAAAGGAGGGTTTGGCCTTGTCATAGTAGCACTTAGGCCCAAATGAATTCTCCACCGTCTTCTCACTACTGTCTACTCCTGGTTTCTCCTTCATCATTGGCTTCTAGAGATGGTGAACAGGCTAGAATGGATGAAAACAGTGACTAACCATGGCTTTGAAAAGCTTGCAGATGATACTAAAGACAAAAATGAGAGGAACCATTTCTGTCAGAGATAGAAAAGTCCCCTTTTTGCAATAATTTCACCAATCAATGATGGCCAAATCATCATCGTTCTTAATGAATGATCACAGTCATGGTCGAATTGCCATGTTCCTGCAACTACAGCACAAAGCCCACCTGTCGACGGATATGTGGTGAGTATAATGCAACTAACCTTTGATGTTCAACTTGTCCTACATCTCCCTCTCCAGCACTTCCTTGTCGAACATTGGATTTGCAGAATCAAAGTCAAAGTCCGACTCAAACTTGAGGGTGAAGGTCTTCGAGTCCTCCACAAGGAGCTGGGCCTACGGGCTACTACGGGACAAAATGGAAAGAGTTTGATAAGTCCTTCATTCTAGGTATGAGAAATTCTCCATCAAAGGGTTAATACTACAAATCAGGGGTGCCAATTTGGTTTCATCTACATCAAATTTCAGCCAGACCAACCTGCCAGCCTGAGACACCTGCACGCCTGACCAGTCTAGTCAATAACTCAACTCTCTCCCAATACAATTTCCTTCCCTGTTCCCACCTTACATTTGTTTTATTTCCAAGGGAAAGGTTTGGAAGCAAACACCTCATATACATTATATATCACGTTTCAGTTAAGACCCAAATGCAGTCTGCATTTAGAAAACGAGGGAGCACTGGGAGAGAAAGGCCCGGCACGTTCTGGAATCTCCATCGTAGCGCTCCGGGGGAGGTAAGCGGGGTTCCCGGGAAACCGGGGTGACGGGGCTGCTACCAGCCGGGTTACTGAGGGGCTGGGAGGTTACCATCGTGGTAGACTGCTTGGTAGGCAACCCATGGAATTGCTCCCGCAATGCGTCCAACGCTAGGTCGTGACGTTCGGCCACGTCCTTGAACCCTTCCATCAGACCGCGAAGCAACTCCTTGTGTCTACTAATGATGGCTCCTTGGGAGGAGATGGCGTTGCGGAGCTGGTCCAAGTCTGCTGGGTCAGTCATGGCCTGTTCATACTATCACGTTTCAGGTAAATCCCAAATGCAACTGTGTTGAAGTAACCATTTGTACATTGTTACAACACATATAATATGACATTTGTAATGTCTTTATTGTTTTGAAACTTCTGTATGTGTAATGTTTACTGTTAATTTGTATTGTTTATTTCACTTTTGTATATTATCTACCTCACTTGCTTTGGCAATGTTAACACATGTTTCCCATGCCAATAAAGCCCCTTGAATTGAATTGAATTGAGAGACAGAGAGAGAGAGAGAGAGAGAGACAGAGAGAGAGAGAGAGAGAGAGAGACAGAGAGAGACACAGACAGACAGACAGACAGACAGACAGACAGACAGACAGACAGACAGACAGACAGACAGACAGACAGACAGACAGACAGACAGACAGACAGACAGACAGACAGACAGACAGACAGACAGACAGACAGACAGACAGAGAGAGAGAGAGAGAGAGAGAGGGAGGGAGAGAGAGAGACAGAGAGGGAGAGAGACAGAGAGAGATACAGTGATAAGAACATTGACAAATACTGGCCAATAATGTACTTCACCATACACAAACCAAGACAACAGAATAGGTCATTCTTGAAAATACAGGATTATGTAAGAAAAAAAGTACATCTAAACAGATCAATGAAAAATAGGAAAACAACAGTTGAACAGGGAGACATTTTTACAAAAAACTACAACAAGAACTGGTTGCCAGCCTGTCTTTGAGAGACAAACCAGAGAGAGAGATCAAGAGAGAAAGGGTCTGAGAGAGAAGGATGGATAGAGAGGAGCGAGCAGGGCTAGAAGCACGCTACCGCAAGCCAACCCAGGCTCCGGGATGGCGCAAGCAGATAATTTGCTGACCCAACCCGCATGGCAGGATTTCTGAGAGAATGAGAGATGCAAACAAGTCTCGAATAAATCTCGGTGGCATGCAGATTATCACCCCAATCTTTGAAACTCTGATCCTCCTTAGCTCTGATACGTCAACTAGGAGAGATTGCTATTACTATCACTACTACTATCAATACTACTACTATTGCTATCACTACTACTATCAACACTACTACTATTACTCGCTGGGTAAAAAGGCAGATGACAACTGACAAATAAAGTTTGTATTCATCAGGGGTGTGTGTGTACTTACATGTTGGAGTTTTTTCACTCAAACTCCTTCAGGTCTGCGAGAAAGCGTGTAACATATGGTCTTGCGGCTCACTCCTGCTTTCGCTGTGCATTTGGTTCCTTCAGGGTTTATTCAAACCAGGAACCTGCACAACCCAACATAGAATATATTAAATCAGTTGAGACATTGAAAAAATAACACTCCTTGAAGTAGGAGTGGTTGCTCTCAAACCTCGGTGTCCACAAACAAATGAGTCGCTCAAATTGCAGGATGAGGTCGGGGTATTGTAACAAGTAGTGATGCTTAGGTGCAAGGGCACTCTTACCACACAAGTAAAACTATAGTTCGCCACATTTCTATGTTTGTTGCATGAGTAATGAATGCTTTAATATTTAGGAAACAGAAATTGCAAGATTTACACCTGTACATTCCCAATGAAGCTACTTCCATCTACCAGCCAGCCTGCAATATGAAAATGACACTACCCCCAGCCACCAAATTGCATGCACACACCAAAAGAGCCATCAAGCTATACGTTACCATGCAACTCATGCCAACCACACAATCTTTTTTATTTATTACAGACTACAAGGCTAAATAAAATATCAGTCTGTGCCTGATGTTTCAGAAATCATTCATTTAACGTTGCCTAATTAATTGTTAGATAAGGATCACTTCTGAAAGATTAGCAAAAGCACGAGGAAAATTCAACTCACGCGGGAAAATGCCACGACCATCACCGTGAATAATGCAGCAAGCTAACCACACAATCTGAAGAAAACGAATATAAAAGATAACTTTAATATCCTGCAGGGAAAAACATCAGTCTGTGCCTGTTGTTGCTGAATTAATTAATGTAATGGACTAAGGGTAACAAAAGCATAAGGATAACAAAAGCATAGGGGGAATATTCCACCAGACTTTTGCTAAATCACACACACCCCGAGACTGAATAGAGCTAGCGTTAACCAGAGATATTTAGAGAAAGGTGTCCAATGGAGTTCGCCATCTCTGAGCTATAGCTAACGTTAGCAAGCACCATTCCCCTTTCATCTGAGAGCTTCCAATCATCTCATTCCAACTACAGAATCACCCAAAAAGAATACATCCCAAGGCAAAATGTCAGTCCATGCCTGCTGACAAACTACAGGTGTATTCGACATAGCTAAACTCTCGCTCCCTCCCTAGAAAAACTGTATTTTTGTCCGGTGAAGTCTACGACCACTTTGCCACTAATACCATAGCATTAGCACGTCACCCATGTCATACACCCACCGGTTAAGTAGCCTATCCAAAGAAACACACACATGGATTCCTGCACGTTGTTAATACTCAAATTATTTGCTCTATAGCTACAATATCACTGATTATTTTACCAGCAAGAAAGATCAACGCAACAGACCGACATGTCAACTTGGCTATACTGTTAGCTAACACAATCCAAACAAGCTAACGTTAGCTAGCTAGTGTTAGGTTCAAATTTTCAAAGTAAATAACTCGCAGAGATTAGAAAAGTTTAACCAAGTTTAATTTTTCCCAAAGGGTCGATAGAGCTGGTGTCACGGCTGTCTTCGTCCTCCTCATCTGACGAGGAGAAGCGAGAAGGATCGGAGGACCAATACGCAGCGTGGTAAGTGTTCGTCATTTTAATGGAAAAACTGAACACTACAAAAACAACAAAGTGACAACCGTGAAACTAATGAACAATCGTGCTGACACAAACACTACACATAGACAATCACCCACAACCCACAATGACAAAACAGCCTACCTAAATATGGTTCCCAATCAGAGACAACAACTAACACCTGCCTCTGATTGAGAACCATATCAGGCCAAACACAGAAACAGACAAACTAGACATACAACATAGAATGCCCACTCAGATCACACCCTGACCAAACAAAACATATACACATACAAAGCAGAACTATGGTCAGGGCGTGACAGCTGGATTCAGACATCACATGTTTCCACCACAAGTATATATACTCCAATTTAGACACTCCTCCTTCTCTCCAATCCTTACATCTTTTATGGTCCGACAGGAAGACCAGGTGATAGGATAATAAACCATCGTTTCTCCCTTAAGGGAAACTGACCTGACCTCAACCCCCTTGAGGCCCAATCCAAAGATCTCCACCCGTCTCCCCTAACACATTCCACAGCCATCTGTCTCCTACAGATACTATTAACTTCTGATGTGAAAACCAGTCTCTTTCACTCCTTTATATACTATGCTTCGGAGTATAACAATGTCTCTAGTATAGCAATGTTCAAACTTTCACCCCGAATCCAACAATAGTTAGTAGCTTAGTTAAGAAAACCGGCAGTAGGTATATAGAAGTATATAGTATATGGAATTAGTACATACCTAGCAGCTGCTCAAAAATATTTAGGCGACTTTTCCACGAAAATACAAAATAAAATATCTCGAGTAAAACAGAAATCTTATTTTCTCATGAGTCTTCCCTCACAGACCGTTTGGCGTGGAGCATTAGTGGAAATCAAGTCTGTTCTCAGCGCAGGCCTGGTTGTAGATAGGTTCGAGTTGCGTCGGGGACATTGTTCGAATTTTAGCTTTCCCTAACCTTTACCTAATTATCCTAACCTGCTGCATCAATTCTTGTAACCTGCTAAGAAAAGCAACTTCTGATGGTCAAAACCGACAGACCTGCCCTGAGAACAGTCTTGGTTTCAACTATGAGATACAGCTCTCTTTCTCACACACCACAGACGTTTGGCGCCACCAACTACAGCAGTGTTCGGGTACTACTGTAAAGAAATATAGTAAGTTAGAGTCATTTTTACAGGATGCTTACAATTACAGTTAATAACAGTATTTTTCAGCATTTTACCAATAATGCAGTGCAATCTGCAGCATTATTACTGTAAAACACATTTAAGGTATTTTACTGTGCACTCTACAGTGTTTTACTGTTAAAAATTACAGAAAAGTCTTACAGTGTAGCTTTAAGCTTAAACTGCTGTCCTGAAGCTACTGTAGGTCTACCCATCAATCCAAGATGGAATATAATAATTATTATATAATTTACTGATATTGTTAATGTACTGCAAAATTCACCTGAGCTCCGTAGACTGGTCTTCCCTGGATGTCTGACCCTGCTGGGACCCCTGTCACCATCTGATCCTGCTAAGAAATGATGAGCAGTGTTGTGAACTAACTATGCACTAGAGGGTTACATTCCCCCGGGATGCCTGCAGGACCTGCGGGTCCCAACAGAGATCATTGCGGCGCGGTCTGCATTTTTCATGCTGCAGTCGGTCAGACGACTTTGGTATGAAAATATTTTTGTTGTCCCACAGATTATTTGGAAACAGTCCTCTTTCTGCTTTGTATGCGTTAGCCTACCCACTGTATTAAAATCACGTCTTTTCCACATTATTCACACAGAAATAGCCTACCTCTCCTAGTTGGGCGTGAGAGTTCAAGTGCGCCTAGTATGTGTGGTCTCATTGAAATAGAGTAGGCTATATACCGTGCATTCGGAAAGTATTCAGACCCCTTGACTTTTTCCACATTTTGTTACATTATACAGCCTTATTCTAGAATTTATTAAATTGTTTTTTCCCCCTCATCAATCTACACACAATACCCCATAATGACAAAGCAAAAGGCTAGGGCTGACCTGGCTATGGTAGCTACTAGCTAGCGTAACTAATTCATTCATATTTCTGTAGCATTGAAGGTCCCCGAGTTTGTAACCACCAGGACTCTTCCTAGAGGTGTCCGCCCGGCCAAACTGAGCAATCGCGGTAGAAGGGCCTTGGTCAGGGAGGTGACCAAGAAACCGATGACAGAGCTCCAGAGTCCCTCTGTGGATATGGGAGAAGGGCCTTGGTCCATGTCTGCAGCACTCCACCAATCAGGACTTTATGGTAGAGTAACCAGACGGAAGCCACTCCTCAGTAAAAGGCACATGACAGCCCACTTGGAGTTTGCCAAAAGGCACCTAAAAGACACTTTGACCATGAGAAACAAGATTCTCTGGTCTGATGAAATGAAGATTGAACTCTTTGGCCTGAATGCCAAGCATCACGTCTGGAGGAAACCTGGCAGCATCCCTACGATGAAGCATGGTGGTGGCAGCATCATGCTGTGGGGATGTTTTTCAGCAGCATGGACTGGGAGACTAGTCAGAATCGAGGGAAAGATGAATGGAGAAAAGTACAGGGAGATCCTTGATGAAAACCTGCTTCAGAGCGCCCAGGACCTCAGACTGGGGTGAAGGTTCACCTTCCAACAGGACAACGACCCTAAGCACACAGCCACGACAAACAGGAGTGGCTTCAGGACAAGTCTCTGAATGTCCTTGAGTGGCCCAGCCAGAGCCCGGACTTGAACCCGATCTAACATCTCTGGAGAGACCTGAAAATAGCTGTGCAGCGACACTCCCCATCCAACCTGACAGAGCTTGAGAGGAGAGAAGCAGAGAAGAATGGGAGACACTCCCCAAATACAGGTGAACCGAGCTTGTAGCATCATACCCAAGAAGAGGCTGTAATCTCTGCCAAAGGTGCTTCAACAAAGTTGTCACACCCTGATCTGTTTCACCTGTCTTTGTGCTTTTCCCCACCCCCTCCAGGGATCACCCATCTTCCTGTTATCCCCTGTGTGTTCTCTGTTTGTCTGTTGCAGGTTTGTCTTGTCTTGTCAGGTCTCACCAGCATTCTCTCCCACCTTCCTGTTTCTCTCGTCCTCTTCTATAGTTTTTCCCGGTTTCTGACCATTCTGCCTGCCCTGACCCAGAGCCCGCCTGCCGTCCTGTACCTGCCTGACTCTGACCTGATCACGAACCTCTTCCTGCCCTCGACCTGCCCTTTGCCTGCAATGTGTTTCTAATAAATCATCTGTGAACTGTACTATCCGCCTCCCGTGTCTACATCTGGGTCATATCCTGAGTCGTAATAGCACGAACTGGCCATGACTGAGCCAGCAGACTCGGACAAGCTCCGCAACGCCGTCTCCTCCCGGGAGCCACCATTGGAAGACACAAGGAGTTACTTCAAGGTCTTATGGAAGGATTCCAGACCTTAGTGTAATGCCAGGACCGTGCCTTCAACACATTGCCGGAGCAATTCCGCGGATTGTCTGTGAGGCAGGCCGCCACTACAGTAACCCCCAGAGTGCCAATTACCCCGCTACCAGCGGTGTTTCTCCCCAATCTACCCCGGCTTCCCAAGAACCCCGCTTACCTCCTCCGGAGCGCTACGCTGGAGATCCCGGATCCTGCCGGGCGTTTCTCTTCTCTTCTCATCTTTGAGCTGCAGCCCTCTTAATTTTCCTCGGATCGCTCGAGGATAGCGTACGTGATAACGCTGATGTCCGGGAGGGCTCTTGAATGGGCTATGGCGGTGTGGGAGCAACAATCCACCATTTGCCTTAGATTGGAGGAGTTCGTGGCGGAGGTACAGAAAGTGTTCGATTCTCCGTTGTCCGGGAGAAAGGCAGCAAGTAAGCTGCTCCAACTACGTCAGGATTCCCGTAGTGTGGCAGACTACACGGTGGATTTTTGCACATTGGCTGCTGACAGTGCCTAGAACCCGGAAGCCCTGTTCAACGCGTTACTTCACGGGTTGTCGGAGGTGATTTAAAGACGAGCTCGCAGCCCGGGAGCTGCCTCTGGACCTCAACTCCCTCATAGCCTTGACCATCCGGATCGATGGGCAGCTACGGAAACATAAGAGGGAGAAGGAGTCTTTTCCGACGCTCATCCTTGATTTCCACCACGCCTCCGAGGAATCCCAGGAAACCCCGAAGCCCACATTTCCGAGTGGATCCGACATCGGCCGAAGTCTCTCGGAGGTCATCGAGGGCAGTCGAGTCATCTCCTCTGGAGTGCATGCAACTGGGCAGGGCTAGATTGTCTCCTGTTGAGCTCTTATGCAGACTTAACACCCAGAGCTGTCTGTATTGTGGAGCTACGAGAAATGTTTTATCTTCCTGTCCAGTAAAGAACCAGGCTCATCAAGGAGGTACTAGTACAAGTACCCTGGTGAGCCGTACGGAGACTTTTCCCATCTTCCATTGCTCGTACCCCTCTCCATGCTACCCTGTTGTGGGGTGACCGGTCCAAATCTCTCCGGGTGCTCATAGACTCTTGGGCTGACGAAAGCTTTATGGACGCTAACCTGGTGTCGGAGATGGGAATCCCCACACAACCGCCCTCCATTCCCATGGATGTCAGAGCGTTGGAGGGTGCTATATTGGCAGAGTCACCCACACCACGTGTCCCATTAACCGGAGAGTGTCGGGTAATCACAGTGAGTTTATGCAGTTCCTGCTCATCGAATCCCCTCAAGCACCCGTGGTTTTAGGCTTTTCCTGGCTCCAGAGGCACAATCCCCTGATCGACTGGGCTACTAGTTCTATCCTGGGTTGGAGCCCATTTTGCCATGGTCATTGGCTGAAGTCGGCACTGCCTGCCCCGTGACGTCTTCCTGCGGGCTTGGGAAAAGCCCCGGAAAGCCCCGGACCTACCCGCTGTTCCCGCGGAGTAGCAAGGTTTTCAGAATGCCCGTGCCACTGCGCTTCCTCCGCATTGGCCCTATGACTGCGCCATCAAACTTTTCTTGGGCACTACACCGCCTCGGGCGGCTTTATTCCCTGTCAGGTAGGTATTGATGGAGACATATATTGAGGACTCCCTGGCTGCAGGGGGTATCCGTTGCCTCCCCCGCAGGGTTCTTCTTTTTGGAAAAGAAGGACAAAACCCCGTGTCTATGTATCGACTACCTAAATGACATCACGGTTAAAAACCATTACCCGCTTGCACTCATCACCTTGTCTTTTGAGCCTCTCCAGGGGGCTACCATCTTCTACGAGTTGAACCTCTGGAACGCCTACCATCTGGTACGGATCCGGGAAGGGGATGAATGGAAGACCTTTAACGCGGCTAGCGGGCAATAAGAATACCTGGTGATGCCGTTCAGACTGACCAACGCACCTGCTGTGTTCCAGGCCCTGGTAAACGATGTTCTCCGGAACATGTTGAACCGGTTCGTATTCGTCTACCTTGATGACATCCTTGTGTTTTCCCACTTGGCTCAAGAACATGTCCTCCATGTCAGACAAGTCCTCCAGCGTCTTCTGGAGAACCAGCTGTTCTCCAGAACAGCTGGGGTACATCATAGCCGCAGGCAATATCCAGATGGTTCCTGAAAAGGTGAGAGCGGTGGTGGATTGGCCGCAACCCACCTTCAGAGTGCAGCTGCTACGCTTCTGCCAATTTCTACCGCCGATTCATCCGGAGCTACAGCACCCGGACTTCCCCCCTGTCAGCACTCACCTCGCCCAAGGTCCCGTTTACGTGATCTCCAGCTGCAGACCAGGCGTTCTTGGACCTCAAAAACCAATTCACTACCACTCCCATACTAATCCATCCAGATCTATCCCGGCAGTTCGTGGTGTAGGTCAACGCCTCGGACGTCGGAGTGGGGGCTGTCCTGTCTCAGCATTCTGCCCAAGACCAAAAGCTGCATCCTTGCGCCTTCCTCTCCCATCATCTCAACCCCGCAGAAAGGAATTACGACATGGGTAACCAAAAAAAACTTCTGGCAGTGAAGATGACGTTGAAGGAGTCGAGGCACTGGTTAGAGGCGGCGGAACACCCATTCATAGTATGGACAGATCACAAGAACTTGGAATATCTCCACACCGCCAAAAGCCTCAACTCCAGGCAAGCCTGCTATTCACCTGATTTAAATGTACCGCCCAGTGTCCAAGACTGTGAAGCCGGATGCGCTGTCACGCCTCTATTGCCCCATTGCTGCACCATCGGACCCCGAGACCATCCTCCCTACCTCTTGTCTCGCGGCTGCACTCATCCTACCACCTGGAGCCAGCAGCTTGTGTGGTTAGAGTACGCCTGCAACACCCTCCCTTGCTCAGCCACTGGTCTCTCGCCTTTTGAGGACTCCCTGGGATATCAGCCCCGCTCAAGAGGAAGGGGTCAGCATACCCTTGGCCCAGATGTTCGTTCACTGCTGTCGCCGGTCAGCTCTTCTCAAGACCACCTCCTGGTATCGACGACAGGTGGATCGCCACCGGACCCTGGCTCCCCGTTATCGTCTCGGGCAGATCCTGTCTACTCGGGATCTGCCCCTCCGGGTAGTCCCGCAAACTGTCCCCACGTTTTATTGGCCCTTTCCCCATCTCCAAAATCCTTAGCCCCTCTGGTGTTTGTCTTCTGTTGCCCCGTAGCCTCCGTATACATCCCACTTTTCATGTGTCTAGGATTAAACCTATGTCTCACAGTTCTTTGTCTCCTGTTTCCAGGTATGTGCCCAGGTAGGACGCCAGGTGATGTCTCAAGAAGGGGGGGGGGGGGGGGGGGGTACTGTCACACCCTGATCTGTTTCACCTCTTTGTGCTTCTCTCCATCCCTCTCCAGGTGTGACCCAACTTCCTATTATCCCCTGTGTATTTATACCTATGTTCTCTGTTTGTCTGTTGCCAGTTCGTCTTGTCTTCTCTCCCGCCTTCCTGTTTCTCTAGTTCTGTTTTATAGTTTTTCCCCTGTTCTGACCATTCTGCCTGCCCTGACCCCGAGCCCGCATCTGGGTCATATCCTGAGTCGTGATAAAAGTACTGAGTAAAGGGTCTGAATACTTATGTAAATGTGATATTTCCAGGTTTTTTCTGTATAAATTAGCAAAAAATTCTGAACCGGGTTTTTGCTTTGTCATTATGGGGTATTGTGTGTAGATTGCTAAAGATGTTAGCCTTCACACAGCCTGCCAGCCCACTCTGTGATATTGCGAGGTTCTAAATCCAGCTGGCTGAACTCTCCAAACAGTCTACCCACTCGGAGGCATCCACATGGTCCTAAAGCACACCCCACCGCTTTTGTATGATAAAACTGGGGAGGACAAAAATGCAAAAATCCCCAGTGAAAGTTGCGCTCCTGCTATAAATGCATCCCCAAAGCAAATTACATTTTCCCAGATCCAACCGCTCAACAGACACTCCTCAATTGTGAGAGAAGGGTCACCTTGTCTTCTCCTTGGTGGTGGCCTGTTCTCATCATTGGCCTCACTCTGGGATTTGGAAATTGCATGTTTTGGAAAAATTTAAGCTGAATATTGACGATAATTGTGATTTCTGTGGAATGGAGAAGGAGACCATATTTCATTTGTTTTTTACCTGTATTTATAGTAGAATTCTTTGGATTGACGTACAGAACGTTGTTACAAAGAAAACAGGATAGGTTGTACAATTGAATGGTTTTGATGCAATGATTTATTTCAGAAATTCTGACATTGATAAAGATTTAGTATATTTGATTCAACTGCTAATAATATTAGGTAAATGTCATATTCACAAATGCAAATGGTCGAATTCAAAACCTAACTTTTTTCACTTTATAAATGAATTTAAACAATATGGCACTACTTTAACTAAAATGAAAAACAAAAAAGGCAATTAAAACTCGTTGTTTCATTTATAAATATGATTTGTTTGTTTGGGATTCCTGGCGATGTAAATAGTATGTATGCTTGTTTGCATGTGACTATTCCTCTTTTTTTTTGTTAATATTTGTTTGTTAATAAAAAATAAAAATAGTATGAGTATGCTAACACAGTTGATGTTTTTCTGCCAGAGTTGTGGACTCGACTCACAGAATTTGGACTCGAGTCTGACTCGAGTAACAAATTCGATGACTTGAGACTGACTTTATATAAAATAAAATAACTTGAGACTTGACTTGAATTTGGAGCCTCAATACTCGGGACTCGACTTTGTCTTGAGACTGATGACTTGAAATTATCTGGCCAGGTTTTGTAATGATTTGTCACTCATTTTGTAGCACAGTCAACGTGGATTAATCTACACGCAGCTAGACAGTAGCCGCAGCATCTCCCTTGCAAAAAAAAAACTGAACCAGATTGGCTAGTGAAACGCTCACTCGGGCACTCTGATTGGACCAACAAATTGTCAATAAACACAGGTCGGGTGAGTTAGCGAACAGATTATTGATTTGCTGTAAACCTATAGATAGGTTCGGGTGTAGCGCAAATGACAAATTGTAGGGAGAGAGTATTGCCATACTAAATAAATATGCAGCACAAAAAAAAAAAATGTGATTAAGAATATTAACTGTTTACTTTGCAAGTTCACCGGCATTGGGGCAACAATTAGCGTAGGTCTACTGGTCTTTTGATATATAACAATTGCTTAATATTGATAATATACTTATGAAGCTTGCATTTGGAATTTGTTGTTAAAATCAAATATTAGTGTGGTGAAGATGGTTCACTTGCACTCCAAACTCTTGCCAGTGGAGAGGGCTTTTTTTTTCTTGTTGAAATATTTGCTGTTGCTTTCACACGTTTAAATGCATATGTGGTAAATCTAGATTCCTTCTACTACTACAATAATTGCTAGCGTTTCATCATTCCATTACCTTAATGTTTATTGCTACATGTATACATTTATATACATGTTTATTTGTAGTCATGTTTATTCAAATCAATGTATAGTTTCCTTTGTTCATATTTCCCGGGTTATGTCGGAGTTCCGTTCATCCTAAATCCCTGTCAAAACGTTTTTTTTTTACTTTTTTTTTTTTTTAACCATGTGAACTGATTAGATAAACTGGTCCCATCATAGCCCATATAAAACCTTTTTACAACTGATCAATCACTGTCATACCCCATAGGGTCCCGAGTTTTTCTGGTTAGGTTACCAGATTAGGAAAAATTTCCGGGCAATTGCCCCACCACTCTGGGACCTATCTGCTTGCTTACTTGCAGTTGTCAGTTATCGTCAAGTATGTAGATGATCAGGGCTTTATTCAGGAATGTTTTTTTGGGCTACTTAGAAGCGTTAAATCGGCAAGATGCGCAGTCTGTTTTCGTGAATTCAAAGATGTCGGAGTTCAACTTCATTGCGAAACTTGTTGCCTAAACCTATGATGGCACCTGCTGTAATGGAATCTATCTGCTATTTGTATGTACAGCTATGTCCCCGGCTGTTCCCTGATTAAGATGTGATGACCACTTCATTCCAATACCATTGCCAACTCTCCCCTGGCATGAACTGAAGCCACGTCTCGTGTGCCCACTCCACTGGCACATTGAATGTTTCCTCTCCAAGCACACTGAGTAGACCTGTCAAGTTTCTCTCATTACTACAGTCAATCACCTAAACAAACACGATCACATTATTACACGTCAATGATTTTACTCCTTGCTCGGACTAATTCGCAACACTTTTGCAGTCATAAGAGTATGAAATCAGCAGAAGGCAAGGCAAGTTGATGTGCTCAGAGTATCGATTTATTTACAGGTCTTGGTGATCCAATGGTTATAGCACCATATCGTACAAAATATACACGTAGATTGACCAAATATACACGGGCAATTGCCCCCCAAAAATAGCCTCTGTATCAGGCTTAACCTGTCCTATCTAAGAAACCAAATCGAATCAGTCTAACAGGAGCTCAAACAAGTAGGCCTACATAATAAGCACTTGGCCCCCAGGACCATTACCCAATTGACAATTACAACCAATAAACTGGTTCAACAATGTAAAATGCCATTTCCACATCCATTGTTACAATTGTTTTAATGATTATTAATAAAATGTCAAACACCATGCACACACGGAACAGTCATGTTAATCTTATTCAACGTTCTGACTCCAAAGCTTGGAGCGCAGGCCACGTAGCCTATTTCTATGCACACTAATAGGCCACGTAGCCTATTTCTATGCGCACTAATAGGCCACGTAGCCTATTTCTATGCGCACTAATAGGCCACGTAGCCTATTTCTATGCGCACTAATAGGCCACGTAGCCTATTTCTATGCACACTAATAGGCCACGTAGCCTATTTCTATGCGCACTAATAGGCCACGTAGCCTATTTCTATGCACACTAATAGGCCACGTAGCCTATTTCTATGCACACTAATAGGCCACGTAGCACGTTTCTATGCGCACTAATAGGCCACGTAGCACGTTTCTATGCAGCAGCCTTGTACTTGTTCATATGAATTATGTTTAGACTAGACTAACAGGGGACAACAGAAACAACAACTGATAGGCAATAGAACGCACAGGGGTGAGCTTGCTTTATGCATGTTTGCATCAGGCAGCCCTATGCAACTGTAGGCCTAATTAAAAATGAAATCACAGTCTATTTCATCACTATTTTGTTGATTAATTCCAGTTAATACTTTGGGATTTTCTAAAGGTATAGCCAGCCCAAGTTAGAATATCAACCAAATGTAATCACATTCTGACAAACAAATGGACAATAAATACATAACGTTACCAATGTGTTTACCCTGACCAGATGGACAGGGAGCGTAGGCTTTAGTAGCCGGAAAAATCGTCTCGTTTTCATCCCATACCAACAGCATGCCAAATCTCTAATGTTTGGTTGTAGCTAGGCTGCCGCAACATCTATATAATTCGTTTTTGCTTGTGTCTGTCGGGAGTGATTATGTTGCTACAAACACTCGACCGGTGAGCGCATCTCTCAAGCATTGCCTGCAATCTCCCTACAGAGCACACTGGGTAAAAAGCGCAACCAGGCTCGCGCGAGCTCAATACATGGCAGAAACAACGGACAGGGTGCGGGTGGCGAACTTGATGACAACATGTGGGCAGTGGGTTCAATGACAAAAAGCACATTTTTGGGGAAACTTTGGAGACTGGAAGGGCAAAGGGGCATGTGCTCTGCACAGGTAGAGACCAATCTGTGCACGTGCCTGCCTTTAGTCTAAGGGCCAGAGCTGGGTTTCTATTAAGCTAATATATGGAATTGTTTTAACCCTCCTACTGTGTTCTGGTCGAATTGGACCGATTTACAAGTTTTCTCTCTGAAAAATGTAGTTCATTTAATCGGACTGTCATAAGGTTCCATGACTTTGTCCACACAGGGCAGCTAAACAAACAAAAGTGTATAAAATTGAGTTCAGGCACATGCCCATTCATCAGATGGACACACTTCCTCTCCCAGACATGTGTGTGTGTTTGAGCGCACGCACGCACGCACGCACGCACGCACGCACACACACACACACACACACACACACACACACACACACACACACACACACACACACACACACACACACCTCACTCCCCTTCTTGGCTTCCATGGCAACCCCCACAGGAACCTTTCCCCAATAGAATCTTTCCCCCTTGGGAACCACACCTGTTGGCATTCTCACAAACAATTGCAACATTGTTTCAATAATATATAGAACTTTTCTCAGCTCTGGTATATAAAGCTTTTTTGAGGCCTTGCTTACAGTTCAATCTGTGGCAGCACAATGACCAAACGATATACTGTATGTGAGGCTCTTGGCCATATCTTTGATCATGACACTTGTGAGGAGAGAGTCCTTGTTAAACTTTGACATAAAGTCGTCTGTAATAAATCATATTTAATCTGAGTATTTGTTATTGTCAAAATAATCCATACATTATGTTTTTTTAAACTCAAAAACGAGTTGTATGAGCTCAGGTCAATGAGGCCTACAGGCCATAAATAGCAAATAGACGTTCGAAACTTGTAATGTTCACAAGAACTTAAGTTGATGAAAAGATCTAACACAACATTAGGTGATAATATATGTATTATTATGGATTTATAATCAGATATAATGGGGTGGTCATTTTGGACCGGGAACACAGAATGAATTAACATGAAACGGACACAACAGGAGGGTCAAGATAGCTAAATTATCCTTGGCATGACTATTTGATATAGAATTTTAGGACCCCTGTAAGTAGGCTATCAAAAACATTTATACAAATTTTATTTGATGAAACATTGAAGTTAGCCTCACTCCTATTAGACCATAGAAATGCATTTAATAACAAATTCATACATGGAAAAACAGACATTAAAAAAATATATATACTGTATATATAAATAGCCAGACTGTTTTCAAGTGTCTGTCCACTTCATTTTGAACACTATTACTTTACGGAAGCCGGACACAGAAAATATGGATACAACGTCCTCCTTCATATGTGTGCCACTAGAAAAAGATTAGCATGTTTCTATTAGCTGATACATCATTACAAAATACACCATATTACTTACCTACTAAGGTGCCTGGACCTTGTAGGCTAAACTGCCAAGAAAAAAAACCCATAGCCTAACTGATCCAAATGGTTGCTCAATCAAGTAGATAAGATGCAGTTATTTAGTCCCAACAGTAGAGCTTTCTTTTCAGCACCATGCTGTGAATCCTTACCACTGCTACACCTGGCTTTCAGTGGAGCCTTGTCTGGCAGCGAAACAGTTCATTCAGCCTCATTTACTGTCTTTAAAAAAAACATAGCTGATATGGCTGACTTACTTAAACAAATGTGGTTTCTACTGTCAATTGAGCTGTACAAACTATGACATAAGGGGACGACGAGTGGATAAAAGGCAATCCGTCATTTCGATTAAGACATTAATGAGCGAGTTAGGACGGACATAGTCAATATCACTATTTGTTCAGCACTTTTGAAATGTACAGTGGCAGAATTCAGAACATGGGCCATTCTTACAGTATTCTCCCTGTACACCTAGTCAGAACTGTAGGATAAATAAAGGTGGCATATAAGCAGACAATGAACACCCTTACAATATTCAATTATTACATTTCTCTTAAACAGGCTATATGCTACATGTGCACCAACACATCAGAACAGAAGGCTAAGTTATGAGGGGGAAAGGGACCAAATTATTAGGGTGAGGCACATGGGCTACTAACAGCTTACTACACAACTTACACTTCGTATTACTTTCTCAGCTACAGTATACATATCTCCTGGGCATATTACATCATTTATGCAGCAGCATACAAGACATTTTTGGACTCACCTTGTTGTGCTCACTTGAACAGGAAGGTGGCGCAGCAGTCCTTGTGGGCAGATTTTGTCATCAAAGTCTGGCATTCTCTGGATTTATGTTGCATTCAAGACAACTAGGAACTTGGAAAAAAACAAGGCCAAATCATGATGTCAGTGATCTTCAGGTTGGACCTCTAGAAAGAGGCCAGAGTTCCCGACTTAGAATTCCGAGTTGAATGACCGTTCAAAACTTATTTTCCCAGGCGGAGCTGGAGTTCCCAGTTGTCTTTAACTCACTGAAGTCTGAGATTTCCCAGTTCCGAGTTTCCAATTGTTTTGAACGTGGCAGAAGTCATGCTGGATTGACAGCGAGCCCAATGTTTTCAACCTCTGGCCCATGGTGTTGAATATTTATCCTTTTAAACTTGGAAAAGAGATCCTTAAACCCAGACTTGGACCACACACCCACTCCACAGAATAGCAGGCTAGTGATTGCTTTGCAACGCATGCAGTGAGACACTGACTATTTCCAAACCACTCATTGTTGAATTTTGGATTTCCAACTTCCAATGTTTATGTCCAATGGCCGATGAGCACCAATAGGTTTTATCGATAATTTCTCTTCATAGGAAAAGGATTGAAAAGGATTTGCCAGTAGTTTGTCAACATGATTCATGATGATGACTGCTAGCTTGCTAGCTAAGATTTTGAAAGTATGATGTTGACACAATCAGTCCAATCAAAGCTACGGTAGATACAACGTGATTTGACATTATTTTATCCGTGGCCAATGGCCTTGAGCCTTCTTGGATGGGCACTACTAATGTAATTCTATGGCAGCACCCAAGGGGCTTGAATTTTCGAGCTCTTCCCGTAGATTTTGAGTTGACATAGTGTCCCCATGAGTGACAGAACACTGAGCCAATCACGGCGCAACTAGAGAACATTACCAAACCCTACTACACTCTATATTCTCCGCTGGCTGCCCTACCAACACAGAAAGCACTGAGCTAGGCTGAAACACCTGCATTTTTGAGCTGCCTTACTCAAGACAGAAAAAAAGAGACCATGTTTGATTGTGGCTTTATTTACATTGTTTGCAAACTGATATGTGACACGTATTAATGCCAAAATAACAAGCAAAACAGGCAACAACAAACACAGCAAAGTTTGTGTTTATACAGGACCTCCCGCACTCACCTACAGTCAACCAATCATATCAATGCGGCGCTATACTGAGCCCTCTACATTGTTGCACAAATTGAGAGGCGCACTGTGTTGCGGTACAGAGCTCAGCATGCCTCCGGAGGCTTCGCAATTGCATCACACCGTCCAAATGGCGCCTCCGACCACATTTCAGATCAAGCATAAATTGGTTCTTAGGCAGCATGCACTGGGACGCGTTGATCAGTTGATTGACAGGTGTAGGACTGTAGAACGATAAACTTTCCTCTAGTGTGGATGCTCAACGACGTGATGTAGCCTATAGTTTGTCATTATAGTTATCATTATAGTTGCCCTTAACTCTGACACAACACAACTCACGTTATTTTCACAACCGCATTAGCCTACTTGTAAGTCTAGCTAATGTTAGCGAACTTGAATGAAATAGATATACAATTACATTTATACACTTACATTTAAAGCCTGCCTATTTACTTGACTTTTATACTCTTAAAAATTGACTCTCAAATAATGGACTCTGCCAAGTTTGCCACCAGTGCGCTGCAGTAGGGAGGTAAAGTGGAAGTCGAATCATCGCTACAGTTGTTTGGCTGGGCCCATAGAAACGTTTGAAAATGATGGGGATATGTGATCGACATAAGTGAGCTCAGAAAAATAAAATATCTTGGAATATACCTTTTATGTTGAAATGCCCTATTCACTTCTATTGTTTTTTCCCCATCCCGGTACCAGGTTACCTTCAGACAAGTCTTGTGATACTAGTAAGCCTATTTGTATTTCTATTTATTATGGATTCCCATTGGCTGATGCCAAGTCAGCAGCTACTCTTCCTGGGGACTAGCAAAATGAAGGTACTGTAGTTATATAAAAAAAAAAATAAACATTACAATACATTTCACAACACATTAAGTGTATGCCCTTAGCCCACTACTCTACTATCACATATGTATTGTATAACACAAAATCCATGTGCACGTGTGTATAGTGCATATGTTATGTCTCAGCCTCCGGTATCTATGCTGCAATAGTCTATGTGCCAGGGGAGCTAGGGTCAGTCTGTTATGTCTAGTGTAATTCTCCTGTCTTATCTGGTGTCCTGTGTAAATGTAAGTATGCTCCCTTTAATTCTCTCTCTCTCTCCTTCCCCTCCCCTCCCCTCCCCTCCCCTCCCTGCTTGCGGCTATGGAACCCTGACCTGTTCACCGGACGTGCTACCTTGTCCCGGACCTGCTGTTTTCGACTCTCTCTCCCTTCCTCTCTCTCTCTCTCTACCGCACCTGCTGTCTTGACCACTGAATCAAGTGAAAAGCCATCTGACATTTACTCCTGAGGTACTGACCTGTTGCACCCTCTACAATCACTGTGATTATTATTTGACCCTGCAGGTCATCTATGAACGTTTGAACATCTTGAAGAACAATCTGGCCTTAATGGCCATGTAATCTTATAATCTCCACCTGGCACAGCCAGAAGAGGAGTGGCCACCCCTCAGAGCCTGGTTCCTCTCTAGGTTTCTTTTAGAGGTCGACCGATTATGATTTTTCAATGCCGATACCGATACCGATTATTTGGAGGACCAAAAAAAGCCGATACCGATTATTCGGCCAATTTAAAAAAAAAAAATGTATTTGTAGTAATGACAATTACAGCAATACTGGAAGAACACTTTTCTTTTACCTTAATATGAAACATCAATAAAATCAATTTAGCCTCAAATAAATAATGAAACATGTTACATTTGGTTTAAATAATGCAAAAACAAAGTGTTGGAGAAGAAAGTAAAAGTGCAATATGTGCCATGTAAAAAAGCTAACGTTTAAGTTCCTTACTCAGAACATGAGAACATATGAAAGCTGGTGGTTCCTTTTAACATGAGTCTTCAATATTCCCAGGTAAGAAGTTTTAGGTTGTAGTTATTATAGGAATTATAGGACTATTTCTCTCTATACCATTTGTATTTCATATACCTTTGACTATTGGATGTTCTTATAGGCACTTTAGTATTGCCAGTGTAACAGTATAGCTTCCGTCCCTCTCCTCGCCCCTACCTGGGCTCGAACCAGGACCACATCGACAACAGCCACCCTCGAAGCATCGTTACCCATCGTTCCGTATTTTATCTAATGGGTGGCATCCCTAAGTCTAAATATTGCTGTTACATTGTACAACCTTCAATGTTATGTCATCATTATGTACAATTCTGGCAAATTAATTACGGTCTTTGTTAGGAATAAATATACTTCACACAGTTCGCAACGAGCCAGGCGGCCCAAACTGCTGCATATACCCTGACTGCTTGCACGGAACGCAAGAGAAGTGACACAATTTCCCTAATTACAAGAAATTCATGTTAGCAGGCAATATTAACTAAATATGCAGGTTTAAAAATAGATACTTGTGTATTGATTTTAAAGAAAGGCATTGATGTTTATGGTTAGGTTTGGTGCAACGACAGTGCTAAATCATCACCCGTTTGGCGAAGTGGGCTGTGATTCGATGAGAAATTAACAGGCACCGCATCGATTATATGCAACGCAGGACACACTAGATAAACTAGTAATATCAACCATGTGTAGTTAACTAGTGATTATGTTAAAATTGATTGTTTTTTATAAGATAAGTTTAATGCTAGCTAGCAACTTACCTTGGCTTCTTGCTGCCCTCGCGTAACAGGTAGTCAGCCTGCCACGCAGGCTCCTTGTGGAGTGCAATGTAAGGCAGGTGGTTAGAGTGTTGGACTAGTAACCGGAAGGTTGCAAAAACGAATCCCCAAGCTGAAAATCTGTCATTCTGCCCCTGAACGTTCCTAGGCCTTCATTGAAAATAAGAATGTGTTCTTAACTGACTTGCGTAGTTAAATAAAGGTGTAAAAAAATATATATAAAAAATACAATTTAAAAAATCGGCCAAATCGGTGTCCAAAAATACCGATTTCCGATTGTTATGAAAACTTGAAATCGACCCTAATTAATCGGCCATTCCGATTAATCGGTCGACCTCTAGTTTCTTCCTAGGTTCCTGCCTTTCTAGGGAGTTTTTCCTAGCCACTGTGCTTCTACATCTGCATTATACATCTTCATGCATATTGCTGTTCAGGGTTTTAGGCTGGGTTTCTGTATAGTACTTTGTGACCTCTGCTAATGTAAAAAGGGCTTTATAAATACATTTGATTTGATGTGTGTGTGTGTGTGTGTGTATATGCATGTGTCTGTGCCTGTGTGTGTCTCACATTCCCTGCTGTTCGAGAAGGTGTGTTTTATCTTTAAAAAAAAAAATCTGATTCTACTGCTTGCATGAGTTACTTAATGTGGAATAGAGTTCCATGTAGTCACGGGTCTATGTAGTACTGTGCGCCTCCCATAGTCTGTTCTGGACTTGGGGACTGTGAAGAGACCTCTGGTGGCATATCTTGTGGGGTATGCATGGGTGTCTGAGCTGTGTGCTAATAGTTTAAACAGACAGCTCTGTGCATTCAACATGTCAATATTTCTCACAAACACAAGTAGTGATGTGGTAAATCTCTCCTCTACTAGCCAGGAGAGATTGACATGCATATTATTAACATTTAAGGGCCAGTCTTGCTGACCTTTTTCTCGGCCACTTATAATTTTCCTAAGTCCCTCTTTATGGCACATGACCACACGACTGGACAGTAGTCCAGGTGCGACAAAACTGGGGCCTTAAGTACCTGACTTGTTGATAGAGTTGTTAAGGAGGTAGTTCTACGCTTTATTATGGACAGACCTCTCCCCATCTTAGCTACTGTTGCATCAATATGTTTTGACCGTGAAAGTTTATAATCCAGGGTTACTCCAAGCAGTTTAGCCTCGTCAACTTTCTCAATTTACACATTATTCATTACAAGATTTAGTTGAGGTGTATGGTTTAGTGAATAACTTGTCCCAATTTGTTTTAGAAATATTTTGGAGTCATTTATTTCTTGCCACCCATTCTGAAACTGACAGCTCTTTGTTAAGTGTTGCAGTGATTTCACTTGCTGTGTTAGCTGACGTGTAGTGTTGAGTCATCAGTATACATAGACATACAGGCTTTACTCAGAGCCAGTGGCAGGTCATTCGTAAAGATTGAAAAAAGTATGGGGCCTAGACAATTGCCCTTGGGAATCAAATCAAATGAAATTGTATTTGTCACATGCGCCGAATACAAGAGACCTTACCGTGAAATGCTTACTTTACAAGCCCTTAACCAACAATGCAGTTTTAAGAAAAGAGTTCAGAAAATATTTACTAAATAAACTAAAGTAAAAAAATGAAATAATAATTAAGACAATAAAATAACAATAATGAGGCTGTATTGTTGATAGACAACAGTAATTGTTTCACCTCTTCCACACTCACTTTACGGAATTGAAAATTACAATGCTTGTCTTTCATAATTTGGTCAGTTATTCATGGTTGTGTAGGTTCAGAATTTGTTGTTGGCATGTCATGCTTCATTTTGATAATATTGCCAATGAAAAAATCATTAAAGTAGTTAGCAATAAATCAAATAAAATGTTATTTGTCACATACACATGGTTAGCAGATGTTAATGTGAGTGTAGCGAAATGCTTGTGCTTCTAGTTCCGACCATGCAGTCATATCTAACAAGTAATCTAACCTAACAATTTCACAACAACTACCTTATACACACAAATAAGAATATGTACATAAAAATATATGAATGAGCGATGGCCGAACGGCATAGGTAAGATGCAGTAGATGGTATAGAGTACAGTATGTACATATGAGATGAGTAATGTAGGGTATGTAAACATTATATAAAGTGGCATTGTTTAAAGTGGCTGGTGATACATTTATTACATCCATTTTTCATTATTAAAGTGGCTAGAGATGAGTCAGTATGTTGGCAGCAGCCACTCACTGTTTGTGGTGGCTGTTTAACAGTCTGATGGCCTTGAGATAGAAGCTGTTTTTCGTGATGAATGAGCCAATTGATTCAATTAATGATGTAGCCTATTTTGCTATTTTGCACAACATTTCATTAAAGTTTTTTTACTATCATTCTTTATATAATTTATGTGTTTAATAGTACAGTTTCTTCTTCTTTTTGTTCAGTTTAGTCACATGATTTCTCGATTTACAGTAGGTTTGCCATTCGGCTGTGCAGCCAGACTTATTTGCCATTCCTTGCTCTCAACCATACAATTTCTATTCCTCATCAATCCACAGGGATTTTACAGTTTTGCACTCATCATTTTCTTAATGGGTGCATGCTTATTAGTAACTGGAATAAGCCATTTCATAAATGTGTCAAGTGCAGCGTCTGGTTGCTCCTCATTACACACCAAATACCAGCAAATAATAATTACATCTTAGTAATTGTCACGCCCTGACCTTAGAGATCCTTTTTATGTCTCTTTTTGGTTTGGTCAGGGTGTGATTTGGGGTGGGCATTCTATGTTTTGTTTTTCTATGATTTTCTTTTTCTATGTTTTGCCCGGGTATGGTTCTCAATCAGGGACAGCTGTCTATCGTTGTCTCTGATTGGGAACCATACTTAGGTAGCCCTTTTTCCCACCTGGTTTTGTGGGAAGTTAACTTTGTTTGATGGCACTTGGCCTTAAGCGTCACGGTTTGTTTTTGTATTGTTTATTGTTTTGTTGGCGACATCTACTATTAAAAGTATGTACGCTCACCACGCTGCACCTTGGTCCAGTTCCTTCAACAGCCGTGACAGAACTTCCCACCACTAAAGGAGTAAGCAGCGTGGTAGAGAGAACTCCTGGACATGGGAAGATATCCTGGATGGTAAGGGACCCTGGAGGCAGGCTGGGGAGTATCGCCGTCCAAGGGAGGAACTGGAGGCAGCTAAGGCGGAGCGGCAGCGTTATGGGGGAACACGGCTGGCAAGGAAGCCCGAGAGGTTTTGTGGGAAGTTAACTTTGTTTGATGGCACTTAGCCTTAAGTGTCACGGTTTGTTTTTGTATTGTTTATTGTTTTGTTGGCGACATCTACTATTAAAAGTATGTACGCTCACAACGCTGCACCTTGGTCCAGTTCCTTCAACAGCCGTGACAGTAATCATACTAATCACTACAAAACGTATTGTATGATCTCTTATACTCTATATTAGGCCCAGACTTTGGAACTTTGGTTTTCTTAGATATGGCTAGCATATTATGATCACTACATCAGATGGATTTGGATACGCATTAGAGTAGATTTATGCAAACTTAGTAAAGATGTGATCAATACAATTGGATGAAACATTCTATACTGTTTACTGAAAACCTGAACCAGGTTGCAGGCACTGGTTACACCTTTAAGCTTTTTCTAGAGTGGGCAGCTAGTCAATATTTAGGTCAGCTATTTTCAGGTCTTTCCAGAGATGTTAGATTGGGTTCAAGTCCGGGCTCTGGCTGTGCCACCCAAGGACATTCAGAGACTTGTCCCGAAGCCACTCCTGTTTGTCGTGGCTGTGTGCTTAGGGTCTTTGTCCTGTTGGAAGGTGAACCTTCACCCCAGTCTGAGGTCCTGAGCGCTCTGGAGCAGGTTTTCATCAAGGATCTCTCTGTACTTTGCTCTGTTCATCTTTCCCTCAATCCTGATTAGTCTCCCAGTCCGTGCTGCTGAAAACATCCCCGCAGCATGACGCTGCCACCACCATGCTTCACCGTAGGGATGCTGCCAGGTTTCCTCCAGACGTGATGCTTGGCATTCAGGCCAAAGAGTCCAATCTTCCTTTCATCAGACCAGAGAATCTGGCTTCCGTCTGGCCACTCTACCATAAAGGCCTGATTGGTGGAGTGCTGCAGAGATGATTGTTCTTCTGGAAGGTTCTTCCATCTCCACAGAGGAACTGTGGAGCTCTGTCAGAGTGACCATCGGGGCCTCCCGAGTGGGGCAGTGGTCGAAGGCACTGCATCGCAGTGCTAGCTCTGCCACTAGAGATCTTGGTTCGCGTCCAGGCTCTGTCACAGCCAGCCGTGATCGGGAGACCCATTGGTTGGCGCACAATTGGCCCAGCGTCGTCCGGGTTAGGGGAGGGTTTGGCCAGCAGGGATATCCTTGTCCCATCGTGCTCTAGCGACTCCTGTGGCGGGCCGGGCGCATGCACACTGACACGGTTGCCAGGTGTACGGTGTGACCATCAGGTTCTTGGTGAACTCCCTGACCAAGGCCCTTCTCCCGCGTTTGGCCGGGCGGCCAGTTCTAGGAAGAGTTCGTGGTTCTAAACTTCTTCCATTTAAGAATGTGTTCTTGGGGACCTTCAATGCTGCAGAAATGTTTTGGTACCCTTCATTTTTGCCTCGACACAATCCTGTCTCAGAGCTTTCCTTCGACCTCATGGCTTGGTTTTTGCTCTGACATGCACTGTCAACTGTAGGATCGTGTCCAATTAATTGAATTTACCACAGGTGGACTCCAATCAAGTTGTAGAAGCATCTCAAGGATGATCAATGGCAACAGGAGGCACCTGAGCTCAATTTCAAGTCTCATAGCAAAGGGTGTGAATACCAATGTAAATAAGGTATATCTGTTTTGTCATTATCGGGTATTGTGTGTAGATTGACGAGGGGGAAAAAAAGATTTAATCAATTTTAGAATAAGGCTGTAAAGTAACAAAATGTGGAAAAAGTGAAGGGGTCTGAATACTTTCCGAATGCACACATATTCCGAATTCACACATATTATCCATACACTGATTGTTAGCACTTCGTGGTCTATAGCACCTTCCCACAAGAATGGGCTTCTTTTTTTCTTTTTACTCTTCTGGGATTCTTGATTGTTTTTATTGCTGTACTGGGAGGCTGATCAGAGCAAGACATGACAGTGATATTTATGTTTGAGCATATAGTGCAGGGTGAGCTGCACACAGTGGACATCCTACTGAGCCAAACTGTCTCAGTGCTAACAATATAACTCAGGTTCATAGGCGCGTGATTTACTGCATACAGTAGCTGTAGGGTTGACAGAGGCCTTCAGGGGAGTTAGAGGGACATAAATTAGGTTACTTACATTACGACTGCCATGTACATTTGCAGCAGCAATACGCCAACTCAGCGATACAATGGTAGGGATTATCTGAGCAGGGATTTGGTCACTGATAAGTCATTGTCTCAAAACAGCCTTGAAATACGCTGACAGGGTCCAGGAGCCAAGATGATTTGGGACTTGTGAGGGAAAATGGAGAGTCTCATATTTTCATAGAGAGGTATATTAGTGTGTAGCCCAAACCATTTGGATGCTACAGATGTTTTCAAGAGAAGACTGATTTTCGAAATGTCTCCTGGTCTGACAAGCACCATTGTAGCTCGGCCACCTTCCACCGCAGATGCGAAAGGACGATATCGGCGGACGCAGTGGATTAAACAGATGGATTTTAATGGAGATGTTTTTATTGTTTATTTATTATGCCTCGAGCGGAGCATGAGGGGGCTTCATGCACAGACATTATTTTAATTTTGTTTTATTTTAATGTCTTTTTTATGCCCAGCTCATGAGGCCCCTTGATGATTTAAGGCAATTGTGTCTTGTGCCTAATGGTAAATCCGCCAGTGTAGTCAGGCTCATCACATATAATTATTATTACAAACAGAAGATCATCACTTCTCACAATGGTGCTCCTTTAGTAAAGTGTATCAAAGCTGAATCAATATCTAACACATAATGATTGATTTGCATTTTACACAACAGAACCGAATATAATACCGTAGCATAGTAGGCCTATAACTTTACTGTTACACCAAAAACACCACATTTCTAATGAGATTTTAGGATGGTTAGATGAAGCTGAAAAGTAAAAAAAAAAATAATGATAATACAACTAGGCAGGATATACGCTTTGATTAGACAAGAAAGTCTAATAGTTTTTTAACACCATCAGATCTAATTCGCTCACAAAACAGTAATTCAAAAATACCTAATATACCCATGAAACTTTGAGATCAATCAAATGATTGGCATGGAGATGTGAAGAAATACACTACATGACCAAAAGTATGTGAACACCTTCTTGTCGAACATCTCATTACAAAATCATGGGCACTAATATGGAGTTGATCCCCCCTTTGCTGCTATAACAGCCTCCACTCGTTTCCACTAGATGTTGGAACATTGCTGCGGGTACTTGCTTCCATTCAGCCACAAGAGCATTAGTGAGGTCAGGCACTGATGTTGGGTGATTAAGCCTGGCTCGCAGTCAGCGTTCCAAGTCATCCCAAAGGTGTTCGATGGAGTTGAGGTCAGGGCTCTGTGCAGGCCAGTCAAGTTCTTCCACACCAATCTCGACAAAACATTTCTGTATGGACCTCGCTTTGTGCACGGGGGCATTGTCATGCTGAAACAGGAAAGGGCCTTCCCCAAACTGTTGCCACAAAGTTGGAAGCACAGAATCGTCTATAATGTCACTGTATGCTGTAGCGTTAAGATTTCCCTTCACTGGAACTAAGGGACCTAGCCCGAACCATGAAAAACAGCCCCAGACCATTATTCCTCCTCCACAAAACTTTACAGTTGGCATTATGCATTAGGGCAGATAGTATTCTCCTGGGATCCGCCAAAACCAGATTTGTCTGTCAGGCTGCCAGATGGTGAAGCGTGATTCATCACTCCAGAGAACGAGTTTTCACTGCTCCAGAGTCCAATGGCGGCGAGTTTTACACCACCCCCAACGAACAGTTCTTGTGCTGATGTTGCTTCCAGGGGCAGTTTGAAACTCGGTAGTGAGTGTTGCAACCGAGGACAGACGATTTTTAAAATTATTTTTTCTCCCCAATTTTCGTGGTATCCAATTGGTAGTAGTTACAGTCTTGTCTCATCGCTGCAACTCCCGTATGGACTCGGGAGAGTCGAAGGTCAAGGGGCCATGCGTCCTCCGAAACACAACCCAACCAAGCCGCACTGCTTCTTGACACAATGTCCATCCAACCACCAATGTGTCGGAGGAAACACCGTACACCTGGCGACCTGGTCAGCGTGCACTGCGCCCGGACCGCCACAGGAGTCGCTAGTGCGCGATGAGACTAGGATATCCCTGCCGGCCAAACCCTCCCTAACCCGGACAACGCTGGGCCAATTGTGCACCGCCCCATGGGCCTCCCAGTCGCGGCCGGCTGCGACAGAGCCTGGACTCGAACCCAGAATCTCTAGTGGCACAGCTAGCACTGCGATGCAGTGCCTTAGACCACTGCGCCACCCTGGAGGCCGGACAGACGATTTTTACGCGCTGCACGCTTCAACGGTCCCGATCTGTGACATTGTGTGACCTACCACTTCACGGCTGAGCCGGTGTTGCTCCTAGACATTTCCACTTCACAAGAAGAACACTTACAGTTGACCGGGGCAGCTCTAGCAAGGCAGAAATTTGAAGAACTGACTTATTGGAAAGGTGGCATCCTATGACGGTGCCACGTTGAATGTAACTGAGCTCTTCAGTAAGAGCATTCTACTGACAATGTACGTCTATGGAGATTGCATGGCTGTGTGCTCGAGTGTATACACATGTCAGCAAAGGGTATGGATGAAATAGCCGAATCCACTACTTTTAAGTGGTGTCCACATACTTTTGTATATATAGTGTATCATACACTATTGAGTGATGCTGGCCTATTTTGAAATGAGGTAGCCTATACCTAATGTGGTGTTTGAGGGTATTACAAATATAAAATTGTATTTAGACAATGTGTGGGCATAGGCAGACTTTGCAATATGACCGAAAATAACTTCTAGACATCATGACTGCGATTACTCACCACGGACTAGCAGAATCCTTTTTCTTATTTCACGACTCTGACGAGCCCGAGGCGGAGGATATACGGCTCCCTAGGGAACAGGCCCCGACCCCAGTGATATGCGTGAAGAGGAGGCGGATAAAGAGAGGGCAGGCTGCCATCTGAGGAGTCGGAGGCGATCGAATAAACCCCCACTCCCATCAAATCTGCGCACAAACATGTAATCTTTGGACAATAAAATGAAAGAGTTATTGGGAAGATTAAACTACCAACGGGACATTAAAAACTGTAACATCTTATGCTTCACGGAGTCGTGGCTAAACAACGCCAATATCAACATACAGGTGGCTGGTTATACGATGTACCGGCAGGATAGAACAGCGGCGTCTGGTAAGACAAGGGGCAACGGTCTATGTATTTTTGTAAACAACAGCTGGTGCACTATATCTAAGGAAGTCTCGAGCTATTGCTCGCCTGAGGTAGAGTTTCTCATGATAAACTGCTGATATTCTTTGTAGCTGTTTACATATCACCACAGTCAGAGGCTGGCACTAAGATAGCATTGAATGAGCTGTATTCCGCCATAAGCAAACAAGAAAACGCTCACTCAGAGGTGGCGCTCCTACTAGCTGGGGACTTTAATGCAGGGAAATTTTAATCAGTTTTACCAAATTTTTATCAGCATGTTAAATGTGCAACCAGAGGGAAAATAACTTTGGACCACCTATACTCCAAACACAGAGATTCATACAAAGCTCTCCCTAGCCCTCCATTTGGCAAATCTGACCATAATTCCATCCTCCTGATTCCTGCTTACAAGCAAAAATTAAAGCAGGAAGCACCAGTGACTAGATCAATAAAAAAGTGGTCATATGAAGCAGACGCTAAGCTACAGGACTGTTTTGCAAGCACAGACTGGAATATGTTCTGGGATTCCTCCAATGGAATTGAGGAGTACACCACATCTGTCATTGGCTTCATCAATAAGTGCAACCATGATGTTGTCCCCACAGTGACTGACGTACATACCCCAACCAGATTCCATGGATTACAGGCAGCATCCGCACTGAGCTAAAGGCCAGAGCTGCCGCTTTCAAGGAGCGTGACTCTAAGAAATCCCACTATGCCCTCCGACGAACCATCAAACAGGCAAAGCATCAATACAAGACTAAGATCGAGTCGTACTACACCGGCTCTGACGCTCGTCAGATGTGGCAGGGCCTGCAAACCATTACAGACTACAAAGGGAAGCACAGCCAAGAACTGGCCAGGGACATGAGCGTACCCGGACGAGCTAAACTACTTCTATGCTCACTTCGAGGCAAATAACACTGAAACATGCATGAGAGCACCGGCTGTACCGGAAGACTGTGTGATCAGGCTCTCTGCAGCCGATGTAAGACCTTTAGACAGGTCAACATTCACAAGGCCGCAGGTCCAGATGGATTACCAGGACGTGTACTGTGAGCATGCGCTAACCAACTAGCAAGTGTCTTCACTGACATGTTCAACCTCTCCCTGTCCGAGTCTGTAATATCAACATGTTTTAAGCAGACCACCATAGTGCCTGTGCCCAAGAACACTAAGGTAACCTGCCTAAATGACTACCGACCCGTAGCACTCACGTCTGTAGCCATGAAGTGCTTTGAAAGGCTGGTCATGGCTCACATCAACACCAATATCGCAGAAACCCTAGATCCACTCCAATTTGCATACCGCTCCAACAGATCCACAGATGATGCAGTCGCAATTGCACTCCACACTGCCCTTTCCCACCTGGACAAAAGGAGCACCTACGTGAGAATGTTATTCATTGACTACAGCTCAGCGTTGAACCCCATAGTGCTCTCAAAGCTCATCAATAAGCTAAGGACCCTGGGACTAAACACCTCCCCCTGCAACTGGATCCTGGACTTCCCGACGGGCCGCCCCCTGGTGGTAAGGGTAGGTAACAACACATCCGCCACGCTGATCCTCAACACAGGGTCCCCTCAGGGGTGGGTGCTCAGCCCCCTCCTGTACTCCCTGTTCACTCATGACTGCACGGCCAAGCACGACACCAACACGACTCCAGCCTGATCACCGACAACAACGAGACAGCCTATAGGGAGGAGGTCAGAGACCTGGCCGTATGGTGCCAGGACAACAACCTCTCCCTCAACGTGATCAAGACAAAGGATATGATTGTGGACTACAGGAAAAAGAGGACCGAGCATGCCCCCATTGTCATCAACGGGGCTGCAGTGGAGCAGGTTGAGAGCTTTAAGTTCAGAACAAACTAACATGGTCCAAGCACACCATGACAGTCGTGAAGAGGGCACGACAAAACCTATTCCCCCTCAGGAGACTGAAAAGATTTGGTATGGTTCCTCAGATCGTCAAAAGATTCTACAGCTGCACCATGGAGAGCATCCTGACTGGTTGCATCACTGCCTGGTATGGCAACTGCTCAGCCTCCAACCGCAAGGCACTACAGAAGGTAGTGCGAACGGCCCAGTACATCACTGGGGCCAAGCTTCTTGACATCCAGGACCTCTATACCAGGCGGTGTCAGAGGAAGGCCCTAAACATTTTCAAAGACTCCAGCCACACTAGTCATAGACTGTTCACTCTGCTACCACACGGCAAGCAGTACCGGAGCGCTAAGTCTAGTTCCAAGAGGCTTTTAAACAGCTTCTACCCCCAAGCCATAAGACTCCTGAACATCTAGTCAAATGGCTACCCCTCCACTGCCACTCTTTGTTGTCATCTATGCATAGTCACTTTAATTAACTCTACCTACATGTACATGTGCCCCTGCACATTGACTCTGTACCAGCACCTTTAATTACTTGTTACTTTTATCCGTATATTTTGAAACTGCATTGTCAGTTAGGGGCTTGTAAGCAAGCATTTGAATTCAGTGCATGGTGAATTCGGTGCATGTGACTAATAAAATATGATTTGGAGGATGCGTTTTAATGAATACTCTAGAATGATAGGCTATTCAATTAGCTACATCTGTCGGTACAAACGTTGATTTGGGAAATCATGACGTCATTTATATTTTTGGGCGCTTCCTCCATTAATAAAAAAAAAGAAGAAAAGAGCAATGATGTCCCACTCTTTCTGAATTGACCCTATGCCTATAGCACAGCTTCAATCTCTAAAGCATGATCACAGAAATGTAAAACAAATGACATGAGATGTCTTTATTGTCCTCCATAGCTCAGCGACAGACAGAGAGGCAAGCAGCAGGCTGCCTAGTTCTATTCGACAGTCAGCAGCGAGCGCATGATATGCGCCCTCGTGCGTGTGGTAACAGCAGTTGTCCGACCGAACTGAAAAAAATGAAAAAAAACAACGCAGCCATTTTGAGTCGAGATTAAAAACTCAAAAGAGCTAAGAAATCACATTATTTCCTCTAGAATGATTCCAAATAAGTACAATCGGTGACATCGCGTGTGGTTCGTTTCCATTTGGCAATCCTATCTGTACTGTCGTACCAATTTTTCGTCCGTGCTTTCGCATCCGGCTGGCATTCCAAAATGCAAGTTAAAACCATTTATCCCAACCTTTAAATCTAGCAATAACCAATCAGAGCACCCGGAATCCGATGTCAGTGACGGAGTATCCAATCGGCGCATGCGTCTCACGATCGAGTGTAGTAGGGTAAAGATGGCGGCGGGCTCGGATTTGCTGGATGATGTTTTCTTCAACACTGAGGTGGACGAGAAAGTAGTTAGTGATCTAGTTGGATCTTTGGAGTCTGAGCTCACGCGATCGGCTTGCGGAAACTCTGCAGTCAGGGTCCGGGCTGCCGCAAATCACATTGGCAACTCCGCTGTTTGTGGCAATTCCAATGTCCAGGACAGCAAAATGGGACTTTCACAAGAGCTTGCTAAACCAGGTAACGTTAACGTAAGATATAGGTTTAGCAGCTGACTCTGGTTAGCACATTTTTGTCACGTTTTTCTGTTTTTCGTGTCTTTTAGCCACACCATTTGACAAAACTCTTGCTTATACACATGTTCAACTTATATATTTTTGATATTTCCCTTTCTCTCATGTTTCCTCTGCTGTAGAGACTAGCGTCCAAGGGGGTGTCATTAATAGGACGAGGTCCACCATGGATACAGCGGCGGGCTCAAGCACGACAGCGGGACACAGTCAGAGTAAGACGGGGACAGCCGGTGGTGTGGTAACAGTGGTTCCCGATCACGGGGAAGGGATCGGAAAAACCGGGTCGGCTGGTGTACAAACTTTAAATGGAAGTAGCGTTGTAATAAACTCTCATGGTTTGGTGAGCTCGGCAAGCAGCACAGTGCCCGCGGTCACGATTGTCAACAACGGACCAGGCTCCGTGGTCAAAGGAAACTCAACTTCCAGCACTGTCATTCAAACCTCTCCAATGGACAATGCTGTCACTTCAACTGTAATATCGTCTCAGCCGTCTGTTCGGAACAGTGTGCCTACTGTCACGCTCGTGAGGCCGCCTATGCAAACCCCCGGAGCAGTCACCTCGCTGAGCGGGAGCAATACCTGTCTGGCATCATCTGTCAACGTCGCTCACCCTGCGTGTTCAGGAGCACAAATCAACAAGTCGGAGTCGCCCAAAACGACAATACAAAAGACTGCACAGGTGACGGGTACGGCAGCAGCTTTAGGGAAAAGCCCGTCGACTCTTGCGATCAGTCCTGGCGGGATAAGGGCGATCGCTCCTCAGGTATTGGCCCCGAGACTTCCGCAGCCCCAACAGAACGGTCCAAACATCCAAAACATTCAGCTCCCCCCAGGTAACTTTTCCATTCTCAGTTGATATTGTATAGCTGATTCATTGAAGCATGATTTGATGTGTTTAGAGTAGACAATTATGTCAGTGAGCCAAGAGTGAGTGGAGAGGGCGATACAATGCATCTTGCTTTGCAGCGTTTCAAGGCTCTATCAATGTGATAAACACACTTTATTGCAAACTTATGCGCTGAGGCACACAGACAAGTCTTTTGTTTGTTTATCAGACAAACTGTCCAGTTGCTATACTGTACTCCATCCCAGTGTGTGTGTGTGTGTGTGTGTGTGTGTGTGTGTGTGTGTGTGTGTGTGTGTGTGTGTGTGTGTTTTGCTGTCCATTGTTCGTGCTCCTCTAGCACACTGTGACCTGTGGGAACATTCTATTGATTCTGTCTACTTGTTTTTGCTTGTAAAAGCAGATTAGTGTTGTCTGTTGTGCTGTTCTCTGTTGTGTGGTCCTGATAGCACACATACCATGGACCGACCCACTGTCAAAGGGCACACTGACACTGTAGCGCATCATGTAACCTAGTTGCAAGCATGTGTGAAATATTCTGTTGGTACTGCATGTCTCACAGGTTCTGTCTAATAATGGTATCCACCATTTAAGCTCGCCACTGAAAGTTGCGTTTTAGTGATAATTACTTTTTACTGTACCACTTTTCAGCCAAGAGTGGCCAAATATATTTTCTAAGCAAACAATGCTTCAGAAGTTATTCAATTGTGGTGCATTTAGCGAGTCTGTCTGTTGATCTATGACCCCTGTTTGACCTCACCTCTGACCCCCTCCATGCCCTCTGCCCTGTGCAGGGATGGTGTTGGTGCGCAGTGAGAGTGGGCAGCTGTTAATGATCCACCAGCAGACCCTGGCCCAGATGCAGGCTCAGTCCCAGAGCCCCATGACCCCACGGCCAGCCACCCCCACCAGCACTCCCCCTGTCCAGATCACCTCTGTACAGGTACACACACACACTGAAACTGTAAATCATCTCTTAGCTCCAGTGATGGCGAGATCACAGTGTGATTGAATAAAGAGAGGGATGAAAGAGCGACAGAGGTGACACAGAGCCGGTTAATTTACACCTGTTGCACCAACCAAAAATCAGACTAGTGCGCCATGTACCACGCACATTCATGGGATGCGATGCTTCGTAATGATGGTTGCTAGGCAGCGCCAGTGGCAGTTCTCAACATTAGGCATGTCCCATCACTTCGCAAAGCCCACCGCTATGCATGCGCGTTTTCTCAACCACAGCTGGATGGCTCAATCAATAATTACTTTGGGAATGAGTATCACTGAATGAGAATCAAGTTAATGCCGTTGAAGGCATTTCTCATATTGTTGCGTACGGAAACTCCCAAAGTCGTCCAACCGTTTGAAATACTTTTAAAGCAATAGCCGTATGTGGTCAACCGTAATTTCGGCACCGTTACGATTGGTGCCAGTGTTATCGCGCTGCTTTGAGACGAGCGCGGGGACTTACCTTGATGAATGAACCGATGTCCGATTTTTGTTTTCACCGAATATCCGTTTGAATATTTGGTTACAAATTAGGCCGGGAAAATGTTAGCAAAATTGAGGTGAGTGTTCATGATGAGCTTTAGTCTGGTTTGCTCGTCTAGCAGTGTTATCAGAATATTTTGCCAGTATGCTATGTAGCCAACGGTAGCCTAGTATAACGTGGATTCTTTTGCTCGTCACTCGTGTGGTAGCCTAGGCTATATTCCGACTAAAAGCTCTTGACTTGTCAATCAATATGATTTTGTTTCACAGAATCTCCGTCTATATGTTTGGTTAATTGGTTTCTGTCCGGGCAAATAAGAGGAGGTGGCAGATCATCTATTTGTTCGCTCATATCTGACCTTTGGAAAATAGAGATTGCTATTATTTTCTGTGCATATCATGAAAGAATACGCCTGTTCCCTACAAGGTGTAGATTCTACTCCCAGACATAGCTCATAGAAGGGTTATGCCCAGGTGGTGCAACAGGTCTAATTTTAAGGTCGGGAAGTGGGGTTACGACCAACTGGTGCAACCGTCCCCAGAACCCTTGTCCTATCCTGTAGGCTCCAGGGATGCCCCTCATGGCCCGCCAGGTGACCCCCACCACCATCGTCAAGCAGGGCACCCCGGCTCAGACCACTGTCCTCCAGAGGCCTCCTGTGCTACAGCAGGTAGGTACACACCTCATCCCCCTCTTCGCTTGAATTATCTCACCCTCTCCCCTTAGTCTCATTTCATCCCCTGCTCCCTTTGTCCCATCTCCTGTAGAACACCATTGTGCTGGGTGGGGCGGCTGCCACCCCAGGTCAGGCCCCAATGCAGCCTGGCTCGGCAGCAGCAGTCAACCAGCGAGCAGGGACCCCCGGAGCTACCGGGACACCAGGCACTACCACTATGGTGAGACAACACTCCTCAACTCCCTCCTGCATTTGTCTACTCCTAAATGGTCATGCAATGGTTTTTACGTGTGTGTGTGTGTGTGTGTGTGTGTGTGTGTGTGTGTGTGTGTGTGTGTGTGTGTGTGTGTGTGTGTGTGTGTGTGTGTGTGTGTGTGTGTGTGTGTGTGTGTGTGTGTGTGTGTGTGTGTGTGTGTAGGAGACGCTGGAGAACGTGAAGAAATGCAAGAACTTCCTTTCCACGCTGATCAAGCTGGCATCCAGCGGGAAGCAGTCGTCTGAGACCACGGCCAGCGTCAAGGACCTGGTCAAGAGCCTGTTGGTACGCCTGTCTGTCTGTCTGTGTCCGTTTCACACTCTCTCTCTCTCTCTCTCTCTCTTACTCTTTTTCCTCACTCTGTCTTTCTACATTGATGTCTGTGTTTTTCTACCACTGCAGGAAGGCAAGATCGAAGCGGAGGAGTTCACCAGTCGGTTATACCGGGAGCTCCACTCCTCTCCTCAGCCATATCTCGTGCCTTTCCTCAAGGTATGACCGATGGCTTTTCCCTTCTTTAATGTAGCTAGCTATTCACTCGCTACCCAAACAAATACAAGTGGCCGGAAGATGCAATATAGATGAGGGAATGACCTGTGCTCTCCTCCCCATCTCCAGAGGAGTCTCCCCGCACTGCGTCAGATGACCCCAGACTCGACAGCCTTCATCCAGCAGAGCCAGCTTCCCCAGGCCAGCG